>NC_064408.1:14032500-14332500 GCF_023375975.1 Astyanax mexicanus
GACTTTGTGATGTGAATTTGAGCCTCAATCAAGTCTCAATCAGGTCTGTATGGTGTAAGCACTTCTTATGTTACAAGTCTTGAGTCCCATGTCTCTGTGGAGTGAGTTTTAAATCCAGATTTAAGTTTGGGGGCATACAAGTAGAGTCTTAAGTTTCTGTAGTCTAAGACAATTGAACAAGTGATTTGACCTTGATAATCATTAAACAAAGTGTAAGGTGTTGTAAATTGGATGACACATGGATGTTTAAATGTTGCTTTCATGAAAGAATAAGTCAAGTCTTGGGTCCAAAGTTGACCTAAAGGTCACTGGGTTACTGGGTCTTGAGATTTTGTGCAACTCTTAGTCCCGGGGTTCGAGTTGAATCTTGAGTCTCTGGGAGATATGTTAAGTTAAGAAGGTTAAGTCTCAAATCTATGGGGGGGCTGAGTCTTGGTTGAGTCTTGAATCTGAGATTGTGATGTATGTCTCAAATCTCTGGGATTTGAGCTGATGCTTGTGTCTCTGGAGTACAAGCTGAAGTTAAGTCTCAAACGTCTGGGGTCTGAGCCAAATCTCAAGAGTCTGGGGTTTGAGCAAGAGTCATGTCTCAAATTTCTGGGCTGTAAGACTAAATGGAGCCCAAATGGAGTCCAAAGTGTTTCAGGTTTGAGAATTATCTCAGATATCTGGGGTGCTGCAAAGTGCAATACAGCAATAATGAGCAGCAATCTCTATAAATACTTCAAACAGAGCCTCTAAGCTTGGCCTAATGCTAAATAACCACTAAGGAGCTTTTATAGAACAAGATTAGGTTTCATATGAGTCCGCAAAACACCCATTATGTTCTGCAAGGAGAAAATGATTAGATTTAAGCATGATGCATGGTCTGGTAAAGCATTCAGCAAACACAGCGGTGTAGGTGGGTTCATTTGCTGCTGCTGCTCGTGAGTCATGAGGAATTAGCGGCTCCTGGGTAATGTATGTGTACAGCTGCTCACAGTAAGCTGTCTGTGTGGTATAGGAGAAAAGTGAGGGAGAGGGGAAAATGCTTAGTACTGCCTTTGTTTAAGAATGATGACCTCAGCGCTCGGACTTAGCGTTCGGACGTCAGCACTGGACGAAGGCTGCGGCTTGGGCTACAGTCGAAAAAACTGCTTTCATTCTAAACATGCCGAATGCGCAACGTTTCCTGCCCCCCTGCCTTAAATGCTCCACCCTCTGGGATTTCACCCCATGCATTTTGTGAACACAAATTGAATTAGATCATCGCTGTGTGACATCAGCAGACATTATGACCCTGAATCTCTGCAGAGAGAAATCCAATACAGTTGCAGATTGCATAAGAGGTGGCTGGTGCTCTGGCCGGTGGGCTAACAGGCTAAAGAACATCAAGAGTTCAAAAAAAGTGTCTAGTAATGGCTTGGTGTTCTCAACATGCAGCTCTGAACCAGAGATTGCTGTACCGCACTACAAAAACACTGAAAAGATTCCACAGATCTACATGCCATAGAAGATACACTTTTGGTTATTTGTAGTTGTGAAGGTACCTCAGTTAAGAGCAAGTTTTGGGTTTGAGTTTCGGATCAATGCTCTGAAGTGGAGTCCAAGTGAAGTCTTGAAAGCCAGTGGTCCGTGCCAAAAACAAGTGTCTAGAGTGAAAGTCCAAGTTGTGTCTTAAAAAGTCTGGGGTCCAGGACAAAAAACATGTGTCTAGAGATAAAGTGCCCAGTGTCTCAAGTGAAAGTCCACATTGAGTCTCTAAAGTTTGAGATTTGAGCCAAATCTAGAGTCTAGAGTGAAAGTCCATGTTGATTCTGGAAAAGTTGGGATTTGAGCCAAATACCCACTTTCTAGAAAGAAAGACCAAATTGACTCTTAATGTCCCCAGTGTCTAGAGTGAAAGTCTAAGTTGAGTCTTAATGGTCCAGGGTCTGAACAAAATATCAAGAGTGAGATTCCAAGTTGTCTTCAAAGTCTGCGGTCAAGGACAAAAAACATGTGTCTAGAGAGAAAGTTGAGTCTCGTAAGTATGTAATTTGAGCCAAAACCCCATTGTCTAGAGAGAAAGTCCAAGTTGAGTCTTAATGGTCCAGGGTCTGAACAAAATATCAAGAATGAGATTCCAAGTTGTCTTCAAAGTCTGCGGTCAAGGACAAAAAACATGTGTCTAGAGAGAAAGTTGAGTCTCGTAAGTATGGGATTTGAGCCAAATCCCCATTGTCTAGAAAGAAAGTCCATGTTGAGTCTCAAAATCCCCAATGCCTAGAGTGAAAGTCCAAGTTAAGTCTGGAAAGTTTGAGATTTGAGCCTAATCTAGAGTCTAGAGTGAAAGTGCAAGTTGTGTCTTGAAAGAATGAAATCTGAGCCAAATCCCCAGTGTCTAGAGTGAAAGTCCAAGTTGACTCTCGAAAGTATCTGATTTGAGACAGATCCCCATTGTCTAGAAAGAAGTACAAGCTGAGTTTTGAAGGTCCAGGGTACGAACAAAATATTAAGTGTCTACAGTGAAAGTCCAAGTTGAGTCTCGAAAGTATCTGATTTGAGCCAGATCCCCATTGTCTAGAAAGAAGTACAAGCTGAGTTTTGAAGGTCCAGGGTACGAACAAAATATTAAGTGTCTACAGTGAAAGTCCAAGTTGAGTCTCGAAAGTTTGGGATTTGAGCCAAATCCCCATGGTCTATAGAGAAAGTCTAAGTTGATTCTCAAAGCCCTTAATGCCTATAAAGAAAGTCCAAGTAAAGTCTGGAAAGTTTGGCATTTGAGGCAAATCTAGAGTCTAGAGTGAAAGTCCAAGTTGAGTATCGAAAGTATATGATTTGAGCCAGATCCCCACCGTCTAGAGAGAAGTCCAAGTTGATGATCAAAGTCCCCAATGTCTAGAGTGAAAGAGAAGTCAATGTGGCCCATAAAAGCAAAAATTAACTTCTCAGCTGGGCTGAATGGAGTTCCAGTTTTACCTTAAACAAACATGGTCTATCTATGCCATTTTACTAAATTGTCCTAATATGTGACTGTATTATGATGAACACATGATTGAATCATAGACAAACATTTTGTTGCTTATTTACTCAGATGAGACTGGGGACAATTTAAGTTCAGTGTTAAGTAGAAATTAAAATTTATTTTACACAATTAACTAAGTAGCTTTTAACACAAAAAACACAAACGTACATAGCCATTAAGTCTCACAGTTAAGCTAAGAGCTGCTAGTTTGAGCCTGATCATGTTTGTTGGCCGCTCTGCGGTCTTACTGCAGTGGATGTAAATCTCACGGGTTTTCCTTCTCTTAAAAAAATATTGGTTCACAGCAGACTGCACAGCATCCTAAAAAGAAACAGCGGTGTACCTGCAGCATATTGCCCAGCAGTATTCGTCAATACAGCCCCATTAAGTCTCTATTAAATCCATGCGTCTTTTTTAGTGCTGACATTTTAACTGCCAGTATGGTTTCCTAAATGTAGCATCTATACAAATGCATCCCTTACAACTAGAGAATGTGTTTAGCAGAGTTTGTAAATTGTTTGTTTGTGAAGATTAGATCCTGGTTTATAGTAAATGAAGGGGAAAGCTGCTACTTGGTCTCAAAACTAGCACAAATCAGCTGGGTCAGTTTACCATAATTAATTAATTTTTATGGACTGCAAATATATCTACTTCAAAGTAAAAAAACTAGAGAATGCAGATCCTGTAAGACACTGTGTGTGTGCGTCAGTCTGATCTAAACTTGGCAGGTGATTTTTGTCTGTTCATATAAGTGTAAAAAATTATGCACACAAAGTCTTTGCTAATTGATTTATTTAACAAATGTGCAGATGAACTGATTTATAGCTATGATATTGATGATTAACTGTACTATTGCTGCTAGTAGGTTAATACTAGGTTACTAAGTACTTTTAAGGTGGTTGCTATGGTTACCTTATAGTGCTGTTAGTCCTGCTATTGCCAAAGTATTGCTTCTATGTGGCTGCTACAGTGTTAATCTGTGGTTTCAAGGTGGTTGCTATGGTGAAGAAAACTTCTACTAAGATAACTTTATAGTACAAAAACACAAATGTTTTTCGTAAAAAAAAAAAAAAAGAACATTTGATTTTGTATCCAATTAGAACAGTAGGATCTAAAGACAGAGCACAACACTGTGATTTAGCATCTTCTGCATTCCTTTGATATATTCCTTCAATATTTTCTGCTCCCGTTACCTGATTGTGTGTCGCAGAGGCTGGTGTGATTGTTACACTGGCACGGTTGGCATCCTGTGCTGCTGAATTTGAAGAAGCCCGGCCGGCAGTCGTCACACTTGTCTCCGTACACTCCCATTTTACACGTACACACACCAGAGCTGAGATAAACGACAAGAGAAGAGAGAGAAACACAGGTAGAGATAATTAATTAACTATATAGAACAGAATACACACATGTTGACACACTCATTACATTCTGCTAGACACTTGCTGAGGGTTCAGAACACATCAACCATCAGAAAGGGAGAAAAATTGAATGATTGTGAGTGTAGAATTACTTTTGGTTTTGGTTTGAGATAGAGTTTACTCATCAAAGAAAACACATCCAGTTAGAGTTACCACAATAATTACGTTATGCGCTTATCGTACAATATATGGAATCGTACAATTATTTTTGCTGACCTTGTGTTTCCCTGCATGTTTGTTTACATAGAGTAAACCTTATCAAAACTTTAGTCAGTCAAGAGTCAAGAGGCTTTTATTGTCATTATATCTGAGTACAGGTACACAGTGTAGTGAAATTACGTTCCTCCGGAACCATGGTGCAACATGGAACAACAAGCAATAGACAACATGGTGTTCTGATAGTGCAACATAAAACACTACAACAAAATAACACTAAATAACAATAAATACAATAAATACAAAAGACGAGACAATTTAAAAGACAGGACAGTGCAGTACCGATATGGTATATTAATGTGCATGGTGAGGATAAGGTGCAGAGATGTGTAACATACTGTAACATATAGAACATATATAATCACAGCAGTTACTGGGGTAGAGAGTTTATAGTTTTTTGGGAGCAGCAGCAAATATTGCTGATAGGTATAGAGACATTTCAGTCTTTGTGTGCTGAGTGTGTTTTCTTGCAATAAACAATAAAAAAAGACCAAAAAACACCCAAAAAATGGCACCTCATACAGAGTGGTCTGTGGCAGGTGAAGAGGATAAGTATACATCTCATAAAATATTAATAATTAAAGATTCACTGTCCTTTATAAGGATTAACTTTTTGGTATTATTTCTGCGACAATATATTGTCCAAAAATATAGCTATTCAATTCAGCAGATAAAAACACTTTGTTGATAAGAGAGATCAACTAAAAATGGCCAGACTGGTTAGAGCTGACAAAAAGGCTACAGTAGCTCAGAGTTGAACAGAAAACATTTCAGAATGAAGAACACAAAATCCAACCCTAGAGATTAATGAGCTACAACTGCATAAAACCACAATGATTTTCACTTTTGTCTTTTTAGCTGAGGCTGCAGTGAACACAGGCTTTGGTTATAGACTCTAAAACAGGACAGCTGAAGGCTGGAGAAACATAACATGGTCTGATAAATCTGGACTTTTGCTGAGGGAAACAGATGGTAGGGTCAGAACTTAGCATGAACAGCTTGAATTCATGGACCCAGGCTGCCTTGTGTCAACACTCCAGGCTGGTGGAGGTGGTGTAATAATGTGGGGAATGTTTTCTTGGCATACTTTGAGCTTATTAATACCAATCATACATCACTTAAATGCCACAAAACAGCGTATTTTTTGACATGAAGTATAATTGCTGATGTTGTACATTCCTTTTAACACAACATTTGACCTTGCGATCTACCAATGGCTACTTTCAACCTAATAATGCTTCACACAACCAAGCAAAAAAGGTGGTCTTAAACTGGATTTCCAAACAATACAATAAGTTTAGGATTCAAAGTTCTTCAGCGGTGTCTCTTCACAACAAGCACATGATCTAAATCTTGTTGTATTGGGATGTGGTAAAACATGATAAATCAGCAGGAGCTACAGAATGTAATGCAGTGGTGTAAACACTGGCAAGAGTCTCAGAGGAATGCTTCCACCATCTTGTAGCATCTATGCTATTAAGAATTAATACTGTTTTGAGAGCAAAAGAAGGCCCTAACCAGTTCTCTCAGTGAGTATATAAATAAAAGAAATCATACTAATGATCAGGTGATAGGAGTAGTGTGTCCTCTTCAAAGTCGAAATAAAACCTACACCACTGGGTTTTCATTTAATCATCTGAGTTTCTAGAAAAAAAACTTTTAAGAGCTGATGCTGACCTGTTTTAGCCAAAATAGCAGCAACTGTTTAACCCAGCACTAAGGAAACCGAGGTATTTGGTGTTTAAGCAGCAGAATCATATCCAGGTAAAGATGTTTAAGGCTAAATGTGAGCCAATTCTGCCCTGAATGCTCACAGCCTCTTGACCCACCATTCGACAACTTCATAAAAATGCACTTTTATTTGAACAAGGAGCTTAGAACACAAGTTTCTGACTGAAATAAAGACTCACAGAAAGTTATTGTGAAAGAAACAGGAGAATGCATTATTCTTTAGTAATATATCTCAGATGCTCACCATACAGAGATGACGCTATGGACGCTGCAGTTTTTAGAAACGGTAGGATCACAAATTCCACAAATTTCGCTACAAGCACGGTACGAGCTCAGTCCTCGTCTATGTTTGGTTGCGTTTAGAGTGTTGGTTCAATGTGGGCCAGCTGGGACAGACCGGGGCTGCACATCATGGTGTGAAGCAGACCCACGGTTTCCATGCCTCCGCACTTCACAATGTGTGTGTGTGTCTATATATATATATATATATATATTTTTTTTTTTAATATAATTTTATTTCACATTTTCCACATTTTCTCCCCAATTTACACGGCCAATTACCCAACCCACTCATTAGGACTCACTAGTGATGCCCCAAAACACCAGGAGGGTGAAGACTAAAACATGCTTTCTCCGATATGAATGTGAAGTCAGCCACCGCTTCTTTTTATGATAGTTCCGATACATCAGCTCACAGACGCCTTGTGCTGTGGACATCATCCTAGGAGTGATGTAGGGAGAGAGCGCCATCTACCCACCCGGAGGGAGCAGGGCCAATTGTGCTCCTCTGAGCACTGGCAGCTTGATGGCAAAGCTGCATGAGTGGGGGTACGAACCTGCGACCTCCTGCTCATAGTGGCAGCCTACTTTGGTTCAAGCTAGATACCTTTTAGGTTCTAAAATTAGGTTTGTGCACAGGAATGGAAAATTTATTGTCTTTAAAAAGGTGAATTACTTTGTTATGATATTATGTTATCATTTTATTAGTGGCAAATTAGTGGTCTAAAAATGGCAACAATATCGTTTATCGCAATAATTTCTGGGACAAAATATCATTCACAAAAAATTATCGTGACAGGCCTAGTCCCGACACATCTGTTGACACACCCATGTCAGAATTAGGCATGGCACTAATATGTTCATGCTTGTCTGCTTCAGAGTCCTATTCTATTAGCAAGACTGGTCAACTAGGGACTATACAAGCTGTGTGTGCGCACACACACACACACACACACACTATATCACTATAAATGAGTAGTTGTTCTCTCAGGGCCCTCCACGCAGACTCTCAGTCTCTAAGGGGTTAATAATGATAATAATAATAGCTAAATAAATAAATAAGCAGTCTGTGCTGCACATCAAACAGCCGCCTTCTTTCTTTGAGCTGTCAGACTGACTGCTCCCTCCGTTCCTCTCCCAATCCCCACGCACTCTCCTCTCTTCACTCCACTATC
This sequence comes from Astyanax mexicanus, assembly GCF_023375975.1. Lineage (NCBI taxonomy): Eukaryota > Metazoa > Chordata > Actinopteri > Characiformes > Acestrorhamphidae > Astyanax > Astyanax mexicanus. The sequence goes on from NC_064408.1 coordinate 14,040,309, forward strand.
CTGCACTGTCCTCAGATCAGTCCCGCCGGCCTCCGCTCTACAGTGCGCACTGGAACCTCTGGCCGTAGGTCAGCACACAAAGGCCCTCATGCTTTTAAGAAGATCAAACAGCCACGGCTTGAAAACCCCTCTTTTTCCCTCCGCTCGGTCGATTTTTCCCCCTCTCCTAACAAGAAAAGATGCTTTCATCTCGCTCAGAGGGTGGGAAGAGCGGAAAAAATCCAGGTCCAACCTGAACATCTGTCGCAGATAATGCTCCACACTCGCAACGGCGCGAGGAAGCTTTCCATCACACATGTGGCCAGCCTCCAGAATAAATATATTTCATCATTCAGATGATTAAAAATTTACACTGTTTGAGGGCTTAAGGGTTTGAGAGATTTCTTAGACTGAGCACATTATTTACACCTTTTTTTCTTTCTTTCTTTCTTTCTTTCTAATTTTTCCCTCTTCCTCCCTAATTTTGCACGGCCAATTACCCAACCCACTCACTAGGACTCTCCCTATCACTAGTGATGCCCCAACACCAGGAGGGTATAGACTAGCACATGTCTCCTCTGATACATGTGAATCAGCCACCGCCTCTTTTCGAGCTGCTGCTGATGCAGCATTGCTGAGTAGCATCACATCGCGCTTGGAAGAAAGCGCAGAGACTCGGTTCAGATACATCAGCTCACAGATGCCCTGTGCTGCAGGCATTACCCTTTAGTGATGTGGGGAGAGAGAGCGCCATATACACACAGGGAGCAGGGCCAATTGTGCTCCCTCTGAGCGTCGGCAGCTTGATGGCAAAGCTGTATGAGCGGGGATTCGAGCCTGCAAACTTTTGGCTATTTCTAATAGAAGTACTAATGGATACCTGTTTTTTTATCTCTGTATATCAAGAAAAATATGTTCAATATCACATACAGATATACACGATACTGCTAAAAGTATTTGCATATCTGTGTTTAAACACATATGAACATCCTGTTCTTTATCCACAGGGTTTAATACGATGTCAGCCCAGCCTTTAGAGCTATAACAGCTTCAACTCTTTGGGAAGGCTTTCCACAAGGTTTAGGAGTGTGTTTATGGGAGGTTATTTTCACCATTCTTCCAGAAGCATTTTTGTGAGGTCAGGCACTGATATTTTAAGACTAAAAATGTATAGCACTAGACTATGAATTTATAACAGTATACTAATAAATTTAAAACAGCACTAGACCAAGAATGTAAAGCATTAGATTAAGCATGTATAGTACTAGACTAAAAATGTACTACTGCATTAAACTAAGAATATATAACATTAAAGAGTAACAAAAGATCCTGATTTTTGCTTTGACTCAAGCCTCAGCTCAAATTTAAAAAATGCTAAAAAAAAATGGGAGGGGTAGTTTGGGAGGGGCACTGGGTGATGTATGGGTTTAAAGTCAGGGCAGGAGGGAGAGCTGATTGGCTGAGCAGCAGTGTGCCTCTGATAGTGGTGAGACACAAATGGTTGGACGTCAGCAGGGGGGTGGTATTATGGATTGACTGATTTGCATATTGTGATGTTTCTGTGATCAAAGTACATGAACACATCATCCACACCTATAGCACAGTTAAACCATTGAAGAGGCGTCAATGGCTGCAGTAAAAGCGTTTTTTAAAGGTAAAGAAATGTTTATAAAAATGATTTAGGGTTTAGTGCCTCTTTAAACTAAAATATTTACAAGTAGAGTAAGAATTTATAACATGAAACTAAAAATATAAAAAATATATTTACAATTAGAGTAATAATTAATAGCAGTAAAATAAGAATATATAACATTGAAAATATATTAACAATCAGAGTAAAATTTATAGCATTAAACTAAGAAAATATAACAGTGAAATATATTTACAATTAGAGTATGAATTTATAGCAGTAACCTAAGAATGTAAAGCATAAGACTAAGTATATATAGAATTTCTATACTTCTATACTGAATATCAGTAAATACATATTTATTTTTTGCATTTAACCATTCATGTAAGCATATTATTCCTTAAAAAATATGCTTATTCCTGTTCAACTAATTTTACATTTATAAATTTTTATATGTAGACTGCCTACTAATGTTGCCCCCCTCCACTTCACTGAGCAAATCTGCACCGCCCCTGATAACCAGTGATAAATATACGCCATCCCTAATATTTTTATTTCTGAGTAATCGACTCTGATTGTTTTTGCATTTGAATGCTTGAATGGTTTAGAATGGTATTCCTAATTGTTTTAATTACTTGATAACTGTGTAAGATTGGGCTGATCATCCTGCAGCGCAGGGCAGGCATTGGTTTCTGAAGACTGAGCATCACAGTGGAGAGCTGCTTAAAAGAGAAACAAGACACTTTAAAGCAATTTAACAACGCTTTTGATCAAAGCGAGATACATCTGTTATTGAAGTGGAAGAGCAGAACGCAGCGCGGCTCTTTTCACAGGCTAAGAGGCTCGTAAAAGCATGTGAAATATCTGCAATTACTCCTCGTGCTCCCGCACCCACGCGCACACACTTAAATAAGCAATTTAGCTCGCTCAGATGTACCCCCCCCCAGGTACAATCATCAGCATCCGGCGCGGCCGCGCTGTAATTGGCCTACCTACCGCTCTGCAGGTTGGGCCTGACGCTTTTCCTGTGATAACCTTGAGAGAGGCCTTCATCCTAACAGCACATCAGCGCATGAGCTGAGCCTCATTAAACGCATGCAGCAGAAAAAAATGAAAAATCAACAAGCAAATCTGACAAACCACAGCGGACTGGAGGAGGGAAGAATCAGCGTTCTGCAACACATAGCGAGACGCCTGTAGATTCTGACTGAAGCTGAACAGCCAATTATAAGCATCGTCAGTCAGGAAGCAGAGCAGTTGTTTGTAAGGTGGGAATGTTGTCAGTTTAAACTTACAGAGTAAGCGAGAATTTGACAGCTACAGAAAAAACTTCACCACAACAGCGCTGAGCTGCAAAACACAACTATTAATAAAATAGACTGATAGATTAACATACACGCTACATAAATATATGCATAAATACATACATACATACATACAGCATCGTGGATAAGAAGATGAGGGAGAGAAAGCAGCAGCGTATTTGTTTTCAAGAGTTCTTTTTTTTTAAGTAAGGCAATGGCTTTATATAGAAATCAAAATGTCAAAAAGTAGCTGCACCCGGAAAGAATAAATTATAACAGGGGTCTGGAATTAAGTTTGGTCACGAGCCAAACTCATCGTCAGGGTCGTGGTCCAATACACTACCGCTGCCCCAGCTAGTGATTAGGACACGGCCAGGAAAAACGGCCTTATAAGGAGATAGTGAGCCCAAGAACGGGCGGAAACAACAGAACAGGCGGAAAATAAAATCACGCTGAGCACGACAGAGAGACAGGGGAGGATGGTAAACAAAAGCTCACCAGAGAAGCCTTCTATTATATTTTTATTTTTTTTCTCATTATAGTTTCATGCGGGGCACCTATTGCCGACCCCTGAACTAGTAGATAGTCATGCCAGACTGTCATGGACTGAATCTTGCCTTGGTGGAGATGACCAACAAACCTCTGTATGGAGGTACCATAGTCAGCACCAAGATCAACAAAGTAGCATTAGATTAGCATCAGTGTGCTTTTTCAACAGGACAATACTGGTCCACATACTGCAGCCATCTCAAAAGCTTAAGAGCTTATCTGCAACAGATATCAAGACGCAGTGTATTTTTTAGAAGGTCATTTCCAATGGTTCTTCTTCTTTAGTACAGTGGCAATGGCTCTATATAGAAATTAAAAGATCAAAAAGTAGTGGACTATCCACCAAAAGAATAAACTGGTGCATAGCCATGCCAGACTGTCATGAACTCACCCAGAACCTTGTCTTGGTGGAAAGGAACAACAAATCAGAAAAACACAATTATGAATAATAAAGTACTAGTGCATTTAAAAAAATATATATAATATTATTGAAAATTAACTTTATTTTAGTAATCTATATTATATATTCTGTATATCTCATATTATATAGATGTATTACACACAGAGTGATCTATTTTAAGCGTTCCAAACCATCACTGACTGTAGAAACTTCACACTAGACCTCAAGCAGTTTGGACCGTGTGTCTCCCCACTCTTCATCCAGATCCCTTGATTTACAAATGAAATGTAAAATTTACTGATGATCAGTGATGGTTTGGAGAGACATGTCATCTGCTGGTGTTGATCCACTGTGTTTTATTATCAAGCCCAAAGTCAGTGCAGTTCAGTTTTCCCACAAAACCTTACAGCACTTCATGTTTCCCTCTGCTGACAACTTCTATGAAGATGCAGATTTCATTTTCCAGCAGGATTTGGCACTCTGCCCACACTGCCAAAAGTACCAATCGGTCTCATATAATACTCTAATTTTCTAAAACACTGATTTTTGTTTTTTCATTGGCTGTAAGTGGACCAATAAGAGATGCTGCTCACCATGTCACCCATCATGTAGTCACATTTCTGGGCAGATGCGTGTCGGGCTAAGCTGTACAAGTGGGGCTACATGTTACCAGCAGGCTATGGCTATGGTTAGATGCAAAAGTATAAATTGGTCTTAAATAATCTCTTAATTTCAGACTCTGTCACCCCCTCTGGCAGTACAGAGACTGTTCTAGACTGAGTGAATATTAAAATAAAACAGCTGTATCTTCAAATGAGATAAATATTCATATATATTTCCTTCATCCTCTAAAGCTTTATGATGTGAATGTTCATTAATTTTCAGGGTTAGTTTTATACTCGTGCCTCTTCAGCTTCTGTAAGCCGATGGAAACGGAAACGGCAAAAGTGCAGAAGACGTATGAACTTGTGTAAAACTGTAAAGAGTGTAAGGAGGCTGACTTCCCCCACGGGCCTCTCACAGGGTCTTTCTGAGCTGACAGCTGACACCACGCTCCTCCACCGCTCCGCTTAGGGGCTTTGATGCTTCACTGTGCTCACAGACGGAAAGAGAGAAAGAGAAAGAAAAAGAGAGAGAGAGAGAGAGAGAGAAATAAAGAGAGAGGACTGTATAGAGACAGAGAGCAGATCTCATGTTGTGATAGTCTTCACTGTGAGCTCCGGGCAGTGAACCATGGCGTTATCGGGTCATATCTGTTCTGTGTGGAACCGTGGGGGTCTTGCTTTTTCCACAGTGGAGATAAGAAACAATGCTGTGCTACAAATATAACTGAACCTTTGCTACACTATGTGTCCAAATGTTTATAGAAACTCCTTCTATAATAAATGCATTCAGCTACTTTACATAGATAGACCTTATGTCAAGATTTTGTAGAGAAGCAATGAGACCTAGGGCTGCACAATATTTAAAGTGAAATCTGACATTGATAGTTTTATTTGATATACATCATTGAAAAGTTGTGTAATTTCTGTAATTCAGATGTATTACACACAAAGTGATCTATTTTAAGCATGTATTATTTATTTTATTGTTGATGATTATGGTTTACAGCCAATGAAAACTCAAAAATCAGCGTCTCCAAAATTTCTAATATTCTATAAGACCAATCGGTACTTTTGGCAGTGTGGTCAGTGTGCCAAATCCTGCTGAATCTCCATTAAAGATGTTTCCTACAAAATCTGAAAGATATTGTGGGAAAACTAAACTGCACTGACTTTAGACTTGATAATAAAACACAGTGGATCAACACCAGCAGATGACATGTCTCTCCAAACTCTACATCACTGATCATCAGTAAATTTTACATTTCATTTGTAAATCAAGAGAGCAGAGTCTGGAGGAAGAGTGGAGAGACACACAGTCCAAACTGCTTGAGGTCTAGTGTGAAGTTTCCACCAATCAGTGATGGTTTGGAGAGACATGTCATCTGTGCTACATCTGAGATGTAGATTTCATTTTCCAGCAGGCACACTGCCCACAACTACCAAAACGTAATATTGTGGTAAAATTAACAAACAGTATACAGCAGATATAATGTACTTTGTAAGCATCTTGGTGGAGTTTCTCCCCATGTCTGTGTGGGTTCTTTGGGGGACCAAAATACATGGAGAATAGTCCAAAAACATGGAGATCAGTTCAAAAACATAAAAAAACAGATTAACTTCATACTTTAAATTGCCCTGGTGTGTATGTATGTTTGACTGTATGCCCAGATATGTGCTGGGTAAATTCCTCAGTGCCCAATGCTGTCCTCCAAGTGGACGGTTGTTTCTGGTTGAGAGTATGCTGTGTGCGATTGGCTGCCGCTTCATACCGATGGGGGTTGAGTGTAAATTATTGTGTGTAGAATGTAGTTGAAGGCTTAGAAAAATGGTATTAGTGTAGTTGTCAGTATGTAAGCAAGTATCTAAATATCTGGATAATAACTGAATCTGAAGCCCTAATGCTTATACAGAATACGGTTCTTTGGAGCAGATATTTATTAAAATTTTGGCACCATGCCTTATGCCAGGGGTGGGCTGGTGGGGTATAAAACCTTTGAGCACCTCACTGAGTTGTGGTGCATTAGAACAGTGTTCTATCCAGTGTGTTTTAGATAATTGGGAATTTGGGAATGAGTTGGGGTGGTGATCATCCAACATCTGGACCTAACTAATACTAATTTCTTATATTAATTATATATATTTTTGTTATTTATTTTATTCATTTATTTTTTTGTTTATTTATTATTACTTTTATTTTTTATTTCATTTTAATGTTTTGTATTTTCATTCTTGTTCTAAGTTCTATTACTCACTCAGTCATTTAATCACTTATCATTTTTCATACTTTACTTTACTTCTACTATTATTTATTTACTTATTTTATATTTTATACATTTTTTATTTTTATGTCAAATCTGTTCTTTTTATGGTATTTCAGAATTTTCTGTTTTACATATATATTTGTATTAAATGTTGATTTAAAATGCATACTTTTATTTATTAATATTATTTTATTTATTTACTTATTTAATAATTTTTTACTATTTTATTTCTTATTATTTCTAAATTATCATTAAATGTGTTCAATCCCTTTGATGTTATAAAGGCTCGGCAACATTGTAAATGTTTCTTCCCGAGTGAAAAAAAAAGGATTGTTTGATTGATTGATAATTAGCTGTATGTGGCTTAATGCAATCAAATCCTCACAGCAATTTCCCAAAATCTAGCAGAAATCTAGCATTCCCTGTACAGTAAACACTACAGAAATAATGTCCCTATACTTTGGTCCATATGTTGAATTTTCTCAGTTTGTTCACTCATGTCCTCAGAAATTGTTGCAATTACCACGTTACCCCCTAAAATCCAACCTTCTGGGGGTCCAAGCACCCATGCCAACACCACCTAGAATAAAAGCAGTTGCCCCTGCTATGACATGATGGGGTTGCTAGTGGAAGTGTGCTGTAATCATCAGCTTCAAACACAGACAGTAAAAGGAGAAGACAGCGTGATCTCCTCTGACCTGAAGCATCTTCTGCTCAAATGAACGGAAGAGCGGACTAAGTGCTGTAAAATTGTGACAGATTGCTGTACAGGTCTGTGAAATCTTATCTTCACCATCAGGAACACTGGACACACCAGAAAATACAAAGCATCTCAGCAACAGAAAACAAGCAGGTTGAAATACTGGGGAACAGGAATGTATAGAAAAATTAACTCCTATTAAATATATATATAAAAATCAGGTTTCCACATCCTGATACAGCACACTAGACTGATGTCTCCTTTAGCAAGAGTTCTGACGCTAGTTTTGCCTGCCTGTGAGTCAAATGCCATAAATGTAAACAGAAACTTGCTACAAATTCTACATCATGTTTATTTTATTCTATCAGAGTTGTTTTGTCTTTTACAGTTCTGTTCAATTCACAACGACTTTTTCATAGTTTCATAGAGTTTTCATAGTGTGTTTAATGTGAATTGGAAATTTGAACAATACATAACATATCTCTGAAATTTCCTTTTTTTACAGTTTGTTTGAGTTGGTTTTCCTGTTAATTGGGTCTTTTCCAGCTCACTAAGAAACAGACACACCTCCCCTGAGAATTTTATGGCGAGGATATCAACCATTTCACACATTCTCTGCTTATTTCCCGAGCTACTTTGACTGTACTGTTCTACTGAGTTGATATTTCTACTCTAAAGTGTAGTTTATTTCAGATTTTGGTTAACTGAATTAAGGTACTTCAGATATTTTTACTGTTATACACTACTATAATAAGAAGAATAAGAATAAGACAAAGAAGAAGACGGAAAAGAAAAAGAAGTAGAAGAAGGAGAAGAAAAGGATGTAGAAAAAGAAGAATCAGAAGAAGAATCAGAAGATCAGAAGAATCAGAAGATCAGAAGAATCAGAAGATCAGAAGTAGAAGAATCAGAGAACTTAGAAGAATCAGAAAAATCAGAAGAGGAAGAATCAGAAGAAAATGATTCAGAAGATCAGAAGAATCAGAAGATCAGAATCAGAAGATAAGAATCAGAAAAAATCAGAAGAGGAAGAATCAGAAGAAAAAGATTCAGAAGAAGAAGAAAAAGAAGAAAAAGAAGGGTGGAAGAAATGGTTCTTTAGGCAATGCTTTGGTTCAAAAAAGATATGTGTGTGTAGAACATTTAAATTTTTGGAACCCTAGATTCTCTATTTATTCATTAGTCTTGTTATTAATGAAGAAACTATTATGAAACATTTAATAACAGTTTGATATGTTTTGAAGACCCTCAGGGTTTTATTTAAGGGTCTGTGAAACTGATGTCAAATATGACAGCAGTGTAGTTATTAGGGTAAATAACTGTGTGTATGTGTATGTATGTATATTCACAGGATTTGTTTTAGGGTTAAGAAGTTGATTGTTCACGTTGTTTCTTTTTATAGTTCTTATATAGCCCAGGTCTTCAAATCTTGTTCTTTTTGAAAGTTAAGGCCACAGTTTGGGGAATTTAGAGATTTCACTCCCCTTCCAACATGGGAATACTACTGTTTTCAATTTAATAGAAAGAATCGTAGGGAAGCTGCTTTAAAAGAATAGTAAAGGCAATGGATGGCTATGTTGTGTTATACCTACCATGACTTGCTAAGTCCAGGACTTTGTAATATCTCAATTTTAAGTCCTCTGTTCTATGTCATCCCTCAAAGAATTCATAGTAGTGCCATCATTTTAACAGTGTCCAAAACAACTTGTCCAAGAGTGTCTCTGATGAAGGACAGTGTCCTGGGTATTAAGCACTGAGCATTGAGTTCCAGCCTTCCTACCAAACAAAAAACACCCCTTTGCCCAGAAGCAAATCCTGCCAACAAATAGCTTTCCATGCAACTGCCTTCCAATGACCCAATGATACCCATGGAGAGCTCATCTGTTATCTTCTCATCCCTTTCTCCTCTCAGAGCAATAACGGCTAGACTGTAATAATAAAGTAGAGGGAGGATGTAGGAGTGTTATCAATGTCAGATTTTATGACTCATGCTTGTAGGTTAAACAGTATCCTCATAACTTTCTCATTACAGTATCTAATCAATCTAATCTAAGCACATCCTTAATGTGAAAACTCAACAAAACAGGCTTTTTTATATTTAGAGGGGAAAAAAAGGACTGCTCCCACTGCAAATTTTGCTGTTCAAAGGATTGGGGGCGCAGCCCTCAGCTGGATCTCGGTGGACCACAAGGGTCGCCAAAATTCAACAAATTCGTTCTGAATGGGTAAGCTTGTTAAACAAACAGCTTCGACAAACAGAGATTAAAAAGGCATGACGGCGTATCTCACAAACACATTCTGTGAACAAATAGCAGCCTTCCATAAGAATACTGCAGTGGAAACTCGGCAGAATCTGTTTTGCTGTTTGTAACCCTACTGTGCAGAACCTTTTTGAAGAACTTCAGCGTCTATACGCTCCTGTGTGAATTGCAGCTCTGGAGCTCATCACTCTCTGGAGTAAAAATGTACCCCTCTGGGAGACTGAAAAATATCCAACTGATTTTCAAACCACAGAGCCAGTGATCGATATATATATAAAACCAACACTTGGCTGCTGGAGCCTTTTAAAACAACGAGCTCCACTGAGATCTTGTCTTCAACAAAAGCGAGCTATGAACATTTTGCAGGGGTTGAACCACGTTTCCCAAAAGCATAGACTGGTAAAACTCACAGCAAACTATTTACACCAAAGAATAGGTATGTACACTTTAACTAATATTCATAATGACCATTTAACTACCACTGATACTCCAAACATACTGGAATAGCAGGGTGTGCTGTAACCTGTGAGGTGTTATATTGTGAGTGAGTTGAAGACTGGTCAACATGCTCATGGCAAGGCTATGTAAATTACTGGAGTAGAGTTGGAGTGAGGTCTGATAGTGTGTTTTAGAATGATGGGACATTTCATTTCTGAAGTTGTGTGGGCTTTTAATGCCAGGTTCACACTACACGAGAACATGCCAGAACTTAACACACATTAGAACTCCCGATGCTGTGCTGGACAATATCTATAAAGGAGAATACGCACTTGCAGTGAGTCCAAAAAGAAAGGGTTCATATGAGGCAAATGAGTAAAATCAGAGTTTTAAATGTCTGATCAGTTTTATACTGAAATATGTACTTATTTTCTTAATCCAGGACTATATCAAATGTTTCAGTGCAGCACACATCATTTTTATTGTTTTGAACTCCAGTTATGAGCCTTTTAAACATGCTCTACCTGTATCTCCAAGGTTTTGCTCACCAACCAAATCAGCTCACAGTAGCAGTAATGCTAGTGCTTTACAGTGAAATACACAGGCACACTTTCTTTGCTTTTGTTTAGTAAAATGCATTATTCTGCTTTCTAAAATGAAAGAAATATTCAAAACAAGTAGTTCATTATTATTTTTAATTTAAAGTTTTTAGATTTAATTTAAAGCTTTTAGTTTGAGATTGATATTACCACCCTCAGTGGACAATGAACAGTGGGTGCTAATGATTGTGACTAGCGTTTTCTGGCTAGAACTGTCCATGCAAACAGACAAAGGACTCTGTCAGAAATCACATAAACATTCAATACAGGAGAACCTACATGCATATCCCCCCACAGGTCAGTAGAGCATTCTTAGCTTCTATGGGACAGGATATTAAAGGTGTAAGTAAATATTGATAGAGTATATGATAATATTGAGATATTTGGTTTGTAAATACTGTAAAGACTGGTTTCAGACAGTGTTTTTTTAGTATTGTACTTAAACAGTGAAGGCTAGTTAACAGTGTTATTCTCTGTCATTGGATCCACTGTATTGATTGTGCAAAAAAAGTTAACTTTTCTTTTATTCAGATTTTATCAATATAAGATTTTTCATAAAATGATGATTTAAACAATTACAATTTATTGCCTTGCCTACAGTATTGAAACAAATTGAGATATTGCAATGTGGAAAAGCACTGTGGAAAAATTGTGATTGCACTAAATTGCATTGTAACTCTTGCCAATGCACAGCCCTCCATGATCTTTGTTTTGTCCCATGACTTTTGGCATGTCAGTGTATTATATACCACAACCTGACAAATCTACAGGTCACACAGGTAAACGATACTCATACTGTACATTACATGTTCTAGGAACACTGGATAACTTTCTTTCTATGATATATTTTATTGTTGTGTGCTCTCTAGAACTCATCTCTCTAAAAGACATCATCATTACTGTCATTACTGTCACTCATCTGTCATTACTGGTGGTCTAGAATGAAAAACTGACTGATGCAGTGCATTACTTTCCAATAAACTCTGACTTTAGGTGGCCTCATTGACCCCACCCACTCACCCAGTGACAGCCCTGCAATCTTCCTGAGAAATTAATTCCAGCTTGGAGAAGGTCGGTGCGGATGAGCCGGGCTAATTCATCTCTGGATGCAACCCTGCAGTCTATTTATATCTATTTATATTAATGAATAACAGCAACTCAAACTGCATTACTGTGGAGCAACAGAGGTAGATCTTTACACATAACATAACATAACAAAGCTGGAGATGAGTGAGGTAGAATGAGATAGAGATGCACAGAGTGAGACAGAGATGCTTAGAGTGAGATAGAGCGGAGCAGAGTGAGATTGAGCGGGGTAGAGAGAGATAGAACGAGGTAGAGATGCTTAGAGTTATATTGTGCTGGGTAGAGTGAGATAGTGATGCTTCGAGGGATATAGAGCGGGGTAAAGTGAGAGAGTGAGGCAGAGTGATATAGAGTGGGGTAGAGTGAGAGAGTGAAAGAGTTATGCACTGCAAAGTAGACTGAGGTAAAATGAGGCAAACTGAGACAGAGTGGGCTAGAGTGAGGTAGAATGAGGTAAATGGAGGCATATTGCTAGAGTGAGGCAGAGTGAGTCAGAGCGAGGTAAGCTGAGGCAGAGAGTCAGAGTGAGGTAGAGCAAGGTAAAGTGAGGCAGAGTGAGGTAGAGCAAGGTAAAGTTACGTAGAGTAAAGCAGAGTAAGGCAGAGTGAGATAGAGTGAGGCAAAGCAAAGTAAAGTTATGTGGAGTAAAGCAGAGTAAGGCAGAGTGAGGTAGAGTGAGGCAAAGCAAGGTAAAGTTAGGTGAAGTGAGGCAAAGCAAGGTGTGAGTTAGAGTGAGACAGAGCAAGGTAGAGTGAGGAAGTGAGGCAGAGCAAAGCAGAGTGATGTACAACAAGATAAAGTAAGGTAGAGTGATGCAGAGTGGGGTAGAGTGAGATAGAGATGCACAGAGTGAGATAACGCGGAGTAGAGTGAGATAGAGCGGAGTAGAGTGAGGTAGAGGGGGGTAGAGCAAAGTAGACTGAAGTAAAGTAAGCCATACTGAGACAGAGTGGGCTTGAGTGAGGTAGAAAAGTGAGGTAAAGTGAGGCATATCAAAACAGAGTGGGATAGAGTGAAGTAGATTGAGGCAAAGTGAGGCATATCGAGAGTGGGATAGAGTGAGGTAGCGTGAGATAGCAAAATAAGGTGAGGCAGAGTGAGGTAGAGCGAGTTAGGGTGAGGCAAAATGAGATAAAGTGAGGCAGAGTGAGGTACAGTTAGGTGGAGTGAGGCAGAGCGAGGTAGAGTACGATAAAGTGAGGCATATTAAGACAGAGCAGGCTAGAGTGAGGTAGAATGAGGTAGAGTGAGAGAGCAAATTAAGGTGAGGCAGAGAGAGGTAAAGCGAGGTAAGGTGAGGCAAAATGATGTAAGGTGAGGCAGATCGAGGTACAGTGAGGCAGTGTGAGGCATAGCAAGGTTGCGTGAGGTAGTGAGGCAGAGCAAAGTAGAGTGAGGTAGAACAAGGTAAAGTAAGGTAGAATAAGGTAGAGCGAGGAAGTGAGGGAGTGTGATTAAAGGTCCACAGAACACACACCACTAACTACCGCCTGGTAAAAACAGAATGCAGCCAAGCAGAGTGCCAAAGATGATAGGATCTTTGGTATTTACAGTGACATGCAAAAGTATTCATAACCTTTGAACTTTTCCATAACAATCCATTATCCGGAAATGGATTGAGTTTGGCACAACTGTAAACCTACCAAGACAAGGCCGTCCACCTAAACTTACAGGACGAACAAGGAGAGCACTGATCAGAGATGCAGCCAAGAGTCCCATGGTGACTCTGGAAGAGTCAGGTGGGGAAATCTGTCTACAGGACAACTATTAGTCGTGCACTGCACAAAGAAAGACATTAAAGACCCATTTGCAGGTTGCCAGATGCCATGCTGGGGACACAGCTAACATGTGGAACACGGTGCTTTGGTCAGACGAGACCAAACTTGAACTTTTGGTCAAAATGCAAAAAGCTAAGTGTGGCGGAGAATTAACACTGCACATTACTCTGAACACACGATCCCCACTGTGAAACATGGTGATGGTAGCATTATGCTCTGGGGCTGCTTCTCTTCAGCAGGGCAGGGAAGTTGGTCAGAGTTATTTTTAAGAATATACTGCACACAAATACTGAACTAAGCACTGGAATCCTGCATCTGTACTTCCTGGCACTTTGGTGATGCTCTTCTTCATGTGTCTGTCTGTTAGTCAGTCATTCTTACAGTAAAAAAAAAAACCCCTCTCCATGGCATTTTGTGCCATTTCTCTGTTAGAGAAAACAACTGGCATGTGAGCTGAAACAAGGACCACTCTAGCAGCATAATGACACCTTGCTTTTAGATTTAAAGAAATGCAGCACCTTTAAAAAGTGCTGAGTGAAAATGCATGCTGGGTGGAGGGAGAGGCAGCGGGCGGGGTGAACAAAGGCGCTCTGTACTGAGAGAGCTGAGCCGGGCAGAGTTAACAGCCTCTTCCGCCAAGTCCACAGAGCTGCTGTGAGCACACCCAGAGGACTGAGAGACAGAGAGAAATACAGAAAGAAGGAAATGAAGAAAAAGCCTGAGATAAAATACAGGAAATAAAATATCAAAGAAAATTTAAAGAGGAGATACATGGCTATCAAAATAACCCTCATGAGAATATGTAGCTGCCTGATGTTGCATAAATGATACTATGCTTATGCCATTATACTGCAATATATTAACACACAGACACACAGTGTTAATTAATGAGAAGCACCAAAAGCAATCTGGGTAGTAAGGCATTGTAATGTTCACATTACAAATCTCGGTACCACTTTAACACATACATAAAACGGGCAACAATATAGATGGCTGTGGGTTCACTATTTGGCAAATAACAGGTCATTGTTGCCCTTTCTACGTATGTGTTATAACTGATTATTAATGATTTATAAGGCATTTACAACCTAATTAGTAACCATTAATAAACTAATTGTAAACTATTTATAAACCCTTTATAAAGGTAGTCTTATTTTAAAGTGGTACCCAAATCTCATTGGAGAGTAAACAGCATCACGAATTCCAAAGAACACAGACAGGTCAGGAATAAGGTTGTGGAGAAGTTTAAAGCAGGCTTAGGCTATTAAAAGTATAAGAGATAAAATAAAGGAAATAAAATATCAAAGAAATTTAAAGAAGAGATAAATGCCTATCAAAATAACCCTCATGAGAATATGTAGCTGCCTGATGTTGCATAATTGAGTACTATGCTTATGCCATTATACTGCAATATATTAACACACAGACACACAGTGTTATTAATGAGAAGCACCAAAAGCGATATGGGTAGTAAGGCCATGTTCACATTACAAATCTCATTATTCAATTCAGATTGTAAGTGACCTGTATCTGTCAGTAATGTGAAGAAATCATACCTACACACACATGAAATCTAATCTGAAATTCATGTTGCATGCATATGTATCCAATCTAGGAACACATGTGAAAGGTTTACACTTCCTTAATGAAACACAGATCTAATTTTTTCATATGTGGTCCTAGACCGAGTGTGTATCAGATTTGTGGGCATGCAACATCAATGTGAACAGTCAGACTAGATTTCTTGCATCTTTTTGCATGTACACACGTCTGGAGAGCTGTCGACATGAGCCAGCACTGCTGTTGTGCAGAATCCTGACACGCTGCCAGATTCAGAACGTCATTAAGTAGTATACAAACAACATCTTACACTTGTGAGTCCTGATGTTTCTGTATATGATTAATTATATTTATAACTATCAATTCTTTGCCTCAAAAAACAGAACATCACTTAAGGAGAGTGAGTTTTATGAAAAATGTTAGGCTACTGTGGTAGGAAAAAGTTTGGGGACCCCTGATCATTTTCATGATTTTCCTTTATAAATCATTGCTTGTTTTGATCAGTAATTCCAGTTAAATACATCAAATAGCAGATAAAGTGAAATAAAGTTTATAGGATTTAGAGAAAGTGTGCAATAATTCTAATAAAACTAAATTAGGCAGGTGCATAAATTTGGGCACCCCAACAGAAATAAAAAATTACATCAATATTTAGTAGATTCTCCTTTTGCAGAAATAACAGCCTCTAAATGCTTCCTATAGCTTCCAATGAGAGTCTGGCTTCTGCTTGAAGGTATTTTGGTTCATTCTTCTTTACAAATCATCTCCAGTTCAGTCAGGTTTGATGGTTTCTGAGCATGAACAGCCTGCTTTAAATCACAGCACAGATTTTCAATAATATTCTATAGTCTGGAGACTGAGATGATCATTCCAGAACGTTGTACTTGTTCCTCTGTATGAAGGCTTTAGTAGATTTTGAGCAGAGTTTAGTGTTTAGGGTCGTTGTCTTGTTGAAGTATCCAGCCCCTGCGCTTTAACTTCAACTTTCTCACTGATTCTCAAACATTGTTCTGAAGAATCTGCTGATATTGACTGGAATCCATGCAACCTTCAACTTTAACAAGATTCCCAGGACCTGCACTGACCACACAGCCCAACAGCCCCACATCATGATGGAACAGCTGGGGGTCAATAACATAACCAAACTAATTTTGTGGTTTAATAATTAGTGCTATAGGTAATCTATTGTTCTATTTTTTCTATGAAAATTCTATAGACTTCATTTCACTTCTTATTATTGTGTTCGTCTGCTATATGATATATTTAACTGAAAATGCTGATCTGAACAACCAATGATTTATAAAATAAAAATCATAAAAATGATCAGGGGTGCCCAAACTTTTTCATACCACTGTAGCCTATTAGTAATCTGTTAGTCAGCTATACAAAAATGAATTAAACTATGACACACTACATCACTGATGCAAAGCGCCAAAGGCTCTTGCCTACAAATTTCTCTGTCTTTTAAAAATATTCTGTCTGCTAATCAGTTAAACCACATGCTAAAAAAAACACTACAGCAGACTGCTAAACATGAGTGAGTGAAGGAGCAAATTAGTTCAGTTAGGTTCACAAGGTGCTTTGCTTAAAAAAAAAAGAGAAAAAAAAGCTGAATTAGTGAAAGAATAAAGGGTCATGGATTATTTTGACCGCATAATGCACATTTGTTGATCTCATGAATAAATTACACATCCACTCTTTCTAATGAGTGAATTCTGCTACTTTAAAGTATAGTGCTTGCTGACACAGGTCTTCAGTTTCACACTTTGCTGTTATCTCCATTAAAAAGCACTGCTGAATGGAAATGGGATGTTCTGGAAACTAAGGTCATCATGTCCAGTGCCAAGAGGGGTTTAAAGGCCAACAGCTTTGGGCTGTGAAGCATTGGAACCCCTCTCTGTGGACAGGTGGTGAATAAGAAATACACATTCCATTTCTGTGTTACTAATGTTCTTGGGGCTAAATGTACAACATGGGTTTAAACATCTAGATGGGTTTAAACATCTAATCTCATCAACTGCGCAGCTTGATTTAAGGTATGTCAGAGTGTCTTTGCTAAAGTAATGATGGGAAAAGTACATATTGAACAGCCTGAAATGCGTAAAAGGCATTGACTAATTCTCTTAATTAATCATGGGTGTGTTTTGGGCGTAACATGAAATAAATCTGTCAGCGTTTGACTTACGATTCCCTTTAGGAGTCAGGCGCACTCTGATTTTGGCGGATTGGTATTTTAATGGCGCAGCTCTTCTGTGATTCTCAGCAGAGGAAACTGATCTGCTCGTTCACATTGTGAAGGTGCACAAGCAGATAATTTACAGGAACAGTAATGTTATATTATTTAGGATTCCGTTTATTGTTGATGTAAAAGTTGGATTTGTGCACTGCTGTGAATCCTTGTGTGTGTGTGTGTGTTTGTATTGAGCGGGGTTGTAAGTGGTGCACCTGCATTGCCAAGACAGCAATGATTGACTGACGATTGACTGTTGTCAGTTTTCTAATCAGTCACTGGCGCACCACTGTTTTCTGTTGCCATACGGCAGATAGCAATACGCCAAAAATTTACCTGAACTCACCTTACTTCAGACCATCAAGTCAATCAATGTAGATATATTCACAGGTGCCATTGCTATTTTACAGACAATGGCACAAGGTGTGAAAATAGACTGTTGACGGGGTGAAACATAGCAACGAGCATTAAGATGTGCCTTGCACAGGGTGTAAGATTCTCAGACAATTGAACACTACATTACATTGACAACAATTATACAAGTATATCATACACTGTAGAGCCTCAAATTCATGTTTCTGCACTCACTGGTGTATGAGGTATTAGCGTGTGTTGTGCTGGTTGTACGAGTAGCTCAGATACAGCAGTGCTGCTGGAGTTTTTAAACACTGTGTTCTTCACTCACGTAAGTAATAATTATAGAACTATACTAAGTGCTCAGTGAAGCAGACATGATAGACAGTGAGTGCAGGTTTAAGGAGGTGGTGTTAATGTTCTGGTTGATCGGTGCGCATTGCCATTCATTATTCAAGTTCTAATGCCAGACATGTGCACAGCCTTTAGGGGGTCAGTTGGCTGAGAATAGAAGGATGCCAACTGGCTGGTGAAGAATGGGCAGCCTAAGCAGCACACTTTCCGAGGCTCTCTTGACGAGTAATGAAGACAGCGAGGTGCCGCAGATTGGTCACGTTGTCGAGATACGAGGCATAATTGAGTGTGTCTGTGAAAAGAGCCCACGGCGGGAGAGCCTGTCCAAGTTCTGAAGCGAATGATCAGGTCTGTCATCAAGCTCTCAGACTGAGAAAGAGCTTCATTCCCTCCCACTAAAAGCTGATTAAAAATAATTCACTTAGCCTACTTCTGCAAATGTGACACCATACACAAAACTGAATTAAACTTCAATTTTGAGGCATTTAGAGTTAAGAATTGATACCAGTGGCGTGCAGTTAATATAGTGGGTACCTCTTCTGCAGTCCCCCCCCACAAGCCTCCTCCCCCGGCCGAGTGACACACAGATAAATATTACAACAACCACATATACTCATAACGTAACATGATACACATCAAAAGCCCACAAATACAACTACAAAAGCATACAATAGACCCAACAATCAATGCTTAATTTGCCTACAAGTAGTACAGCTGTTCAACAAAGATCAGTCATTTGTATGCCTACAGTATGCCAGGGCAGCCAAAACATTATATACACAAAAAAACTCACTGGCCTATTATTGTGAATTAGTTTCACATTGAAGGGCAGCTTTTAAAAAGACTTTTTAATATGATGTGACACAATATCTGTCTGATTTGCCGTCGCTATTCTATGATAGCTAACTATTGAAATAATCCAGCATGAGCGCTGTTTATGACTAAGCAACACATTGCCCCTTCAACACAGTGCTGAGAAGGGGTTAGACAGCCATGACCACGCCCCTGGAGTGAAAATCATTAATCTGATTGGTTGGATTGTCCTTCGACTTTGTTAACAGCCTCATTACTACATGCTTCTCAAAATCAGCAGAAGGGTCCACAAGGGGGCAGAAGCCATTTTAAAAAGCTTTGATTGCTTAGAACTGCTGTCAGTCAGCTATTATTCCTGTAGCAACTGAAAAACACAGACTAATGCTTTTTATTTTAGTTAATTTATAAAATAAATGCTTACACTTACAATAATTATAAGAAATATTCCTGATTAAAAATCATGTAATTATTTACATGCATTTATTGCCCCACCTCCTCTGAAGGGCCTCACTGCACAACACTGCATGATTCTGATTGCTTAACTTTAAGAGATCGGAATAATGTAAGATGTCTTTACTGAGTTACAGTGAGGCCTATAAGTACCTAGATACTGACCATTTTTGCAATTTTGTCTCTGTACATCAATCACCAAGGTGGATTTGAAATGAAGCAATTAATTGATAAGCAGCATCACATCCAGGTGTGGCCTGGTTGCTTAATTTTTGACAGATTACAGAGACAACAGGATGAGAGTAGATTTCAAGAACTTGCATTTGGTAGCTGTCGAAAGCTGTGGAAACTCTTAATATGTGCAATAATAAGTGCTGAAAAAGGACATCATTATGCTAGAAAATGACAAAGCAACCAGTGGACAGGAGATACATTAGGAATGGCCAAATCAACAATCTGGTACAGTTTTTACCTCAATAACTCATCAAATGATCTGTGTGAGAATGGAGGACAACAGAAGTAGACAAAAATGCAGAATTCTCTCTTGATAAAAATGAAAACACTTGAATCCCAAGAAGCCAAGAACACTCAAGAACATTTTTACATCACTGTTGACATCTACAATGTCATGAGATTTCATCATAAAATGTAAAGGCAAAGAATGGTAACATTTAAGAACTAAAGGGCCAGATTACACTAACAGAAAACATCTAAAAAGCTTTTCAAGATATAAAAAAAAATTTGGACAAATAACACAACCAAAACCATTTGATTGAGTATAGATGAGTAATGAAAGGGATTACAATAGGGATGTCGCAATCCAAGTGACTTGAGGCCAATCCAGTACAGGTTGTGACCTGTGAAACATGGTGGAGGCAGTGTACGAATAAGGGCACATATAGTAGAATAAAGAAAAATATACACACACAAAAAAAAAGCTCAACCACAAACGCAACCTCCACTCTAATTCAGCACACAGAGTATATTTGATAGTTGGGTTGGATAGAGGTCAGATCACATTCTAAATCACAATTCAACTGCTCTGGAGTTCGTTTGGGACCATACCCGGACCACCTCCATTCAGTTGTTTTGGTTGACGCTTAAATGCAATTACTGTTTTAATACTTGCAACACCTGCGTTTTTACACCTGTAGTTGGTTTCTATGGTCTGAATCAACTGATGAGTTTGTTTCCTTGTAGCATTTTCTCCCTTTGTTTGGTTTGGTTTCACACAGGCATAAAACTAAATGCACAAAAATGCGCACCAACAAACCACACAAGCACATTGTCTCCTCTGATTGGTCAGAGCTGTCTTGCATGTGAGTAAGAAAGTAAATATAGTGAGAAGATTCTGTGTTAGAGTGTGTATATCTATGCAGTGTGAAGCTGCTTTAACACAGAAACAGGACGTGTAGCACAGTGTCGTGGCTGCGAGTAGTGAACACAGCACACACTGCGTGTGTAAACAGCATGGAGCAAAGAGAGCGTTTGTTCATATCTGTGGTAATTAGCATTATCTGGCTAATATATCAGATTAAACTGTGCCTTATCATCAGATTAGCTTAAATAAAAGGGGTATAATTGATAACTGGTTGGGATCGAGACCATCATGTTCTCACCACAAGCAAACCGCTCCAGAATTAGTTTGGGACCGGTTGTTTTGAACCACACCTGAGTGCTATTTCTGTTTTCATTCCTGACAAAACGAACCACTTCATGGTTGCAAATGAACCAAAATCTGTTTTAACCGGACCAAATAGTGCTGGTGTAAAAACACCCCTTAAACAAAGATGTTAGTTTAAAGACTAGTTTAATTCATGCCATGAACCAATACCTTTCAAACAGCACAAAGCTACATTTCTAGAGGAGTTTAAGGATGAAAAGCTAATGGTCCTTAAGTCTAATGTCCAAGTGTTTCCAACTACCAGAATTAACGTTAAGAAGGCAAGTCTAAGCTGAGAGGATACATCCATCTCCTTGAAGAGCCCAAGAACAGATTCTGTACCAAAGCGCTCCAGTTTTTGAGTAGAGGTTCAAATGGGCTACTTACATAATCTCAAAATAAAGGACTCAACAGCTTTTAATAGTCTAGTTTAGTGAAGGGTCATGATGCTCCACAGCTCCATCACCTTGGAAACCACTGGGCTCTCCTCCTATGTTGCCTCTTCTAACCAATGCATAAACTCCACATGAACAGTGAAGTCTTCAGTCATCTGAAAGCAATGATGAGATGCATCTTTCAAGTTTGGCACAATTTGAATGCTGCCACACACAATATACAGGCTGGCATCAGAGCCAAGCAAACAAGCCCAGCACACTGCCTGCAGCCTACTTCACCTCTAACTCAGACCCCAGACACATGTGATAAAAGCAGCCAGGCAATTACTGACCAGAAGAAGTCAGTAACTCATCGACCACCAACGCCCACCTCTGTGCTCCACACTTTTTTATGTCTGCTTTGAGACCCAGCTCAGGCTCAATTTACCACCACTGCCTCCTCCCCTCCACAGAGAACGCAGCGCTCATACTTATGGGTGCAGGAAAAAATAGATTTGAGCTTGAATCGCGTTTCTAACATTAAATGATTCAGAATCGATTCTCATTTTCAAAAAATCGTTTTTTTTGCGAGTGCAGCTACTGTCACGCGGAGCTTTTTAACTGTACCGTGGAGCTCAGCTACTGTCGCGCGGAGCTTTTTAACTGTACTGCGGTGCTCAGTTACTGTCGCGCAGAGCTTTTTAACTGTACTGCGGTGCTCAGCTACTGTCGCGCAGAGCTTTTTAACTGTACTGCGGAGCTAAGCTACTGTCGCACGGAGCTTTTTAACTGTGCTGCGGTGCTCAGCTACTGTCGCGCAGAGCTTTTTAACTGTACTGCGGAGCTCGGCTACTGTCGCGCGGAGCTTTTTAACTGCACTGCGGAGCTCAGCTACTGTCGCGCGGAGCTTTTTAACTGTACTGCGGAGCTCAGCTACTGTCATGGACAGTAGCTGAGCTCCGCGCGACAGTAGATGAACTCCGCGAGGCAGTTAAAAAGCTCCACGCGACAGTAGATGAGCTCCGCAAGAGTAGGTGAGTGTCGCGAGACAGCAGTAACAGGACAGGGGAAAGTTTTTGCTTTTACTGCCTCTCCCTATTGGGCTACAGAGGGGCGTGTAGTGTCGTGTTACGGTGTTTATTGTTGCGCCGCTAAAGTAGGAAGATGAAGAAATCCAAATCAAATTGTGACCCCAAGAAACGATTCGGAATCTAATTGTGGGATTCCCAAAGATTCACAGCCCTAGACATACTGACTACAAATGAGGAGAACACTGATGAGGGTCTCAACTCCAGAAGCGGTGGGTCCAGATGGTGTTCCAGAACCAAACCTGAAAGCATGTGCCAACGAACTGGCTGCCTCCTTCACCACCTTCCCCAACATCTTCAATCTCTTCCTGGAACAGAGCAGGATCCCAACCTGCTTTAAACCAACAACCCTCATCCTTGACCATAGAAAATTCAGCATCACATGCATTTCCATCATCTGAGTAACATGATGCTCTACGCTGAGGGATAGAGATGCTAAAATGTTGATTCATTTTCTAATATTGACTTGTGCCATTTCTTGTTATACAGTACATTTTATCAAAAAAAGAAATGGATAACACTGTAATGTTTATTTTGTTGCAGTTGTATATTCTTTAAAAAAAAAATTGTCATATCACCAACAATATCATTACAGCAAAAAAAGTTATAAAAACTGAAATATTGTTATCGATATTATTTTAGGCCCATATCATCCTCCCCTAGATATATTATAAAACAATTAAAACAATTAATATAATGCCACTCTTTTAAAGAGCAATTAGGTTTTGCTAATTAGGACTAGTTAGGGATATTTTCAATAGCAATGCACTGTAACATCACAGGTGGAGTCAATCACAGCACGAGTAAAGAACCAAAATGTGCAAATGGGAAAATGAAAGCGGTTTTGGTTTGTCTAGCATACAATCAAAGGTTACAGACGTCCACAGCATGAAAGACTATAGCAGCAGTAAAAATCACTGTGTTTGTGCTAAAAGTAAAGTTTCCACTAAATTTCAAGTGCCAGTAAACGCAGCAGGCAATATCAACGGCTGCAAAAGTTACATCATGGACGCCATGTCAATTTATTTTGTCCATAACAACCATCACAACAGGCCTACTGCTGTACATTATTTTTTTTACTTTCTACCAGCTAAATTCATCAAAATCTCCAGTATATCCAAAACACAGTAGCCAGTGTTTTTTTTTTTTTACCAAGTGCACAGCTCAAATTATTCCTGTGCTCCAGTGATTGCACTGGCTTCCTGTAGACTTTTAGATTGAGTACATCTGTTTTTTTGTTTTTTAACTTTAAGGCAATACCTGGTCTGGCTTCTACTTATTTTTCTGATCTTATCTTTCTACATCGACCCAATCGTACTTTTAGATCCTCTTACTCTGGACTTCTTACTGTTCCTTCAATTATACATTCTACTACGGGTGATAGAACCTTCAGAGCTGCTGAACTTAAACTTTGAAACTCTCTGCCACATTTCCATCACAACATTTTAACTGTTTTTGACTGTTTTCCTTAAACACCAGGTTTTAGCAAACTGAACCCTGAATCCATTTGCCTTTTGTGAAAGACCTACAGAAAACATGCTCTTCCGTGCAATACAGACAAACATTTAACAGCTCAGAAAGTTGTTTACTGACCTCAGGTCTGCCTTTAATACTATTATACCCTCTTAGAATCAATCATTCACATACTTTGCAACTGGATTATGGACTTCCTCACCAGCAGACCTTAGTCTATGCTTGTCAAGCATGTCAATGTTGTGCTGAATTCAGCACCCCCATCAGAAAAAGTACCCCTCTCTGGAGTGCGTGCTGTGTCGCTATGTATGTAACTGTGACTAACCGTGACATTTCTACATAAATTAAAACTACGTTACGCTTTTATCAAGAAGACGTGCTCCCGACAGAGGGTGCTTTTCGTGGCGGGAGTGTTGAATTTGGCCCATCAATGGCAAGCCCACTGAGCAGTGAGTTATGACGTAAGCGTGCATGGGCACGGATTGTTTAAACACAGTGTGAGTGCAGTCCAGCATGATTCAACATGTGCTTAATGTGAGTACACCCTAACTTTAACAAGAAACCTCACCAATGAATATGTGGGTCCATATTGTCGCTGTTCAATGAAAACCACTTCATTTCTCCATTTTTGTCGATTTTTAGTTTACTACGTAATTTGAACAGACAAACTGTTCCTTACACTGTGCTAAAATTTATTGATGAACAGACCATAAGAAACTCTTCAAAATGACCTGAAATAAACTCTTTGTACATTAAATTCCATTGAAAGTTTACAAGGTTTTTTCTCTCTCCTGTAAATTTTCTGTTTTGGAGATAAGTGTTTTTCATTGGACAGCGACAATATATACACTGGGGTGATCAATACCAAAGACTTGGTTGTACAATATATGTAATAAAATCTCTCATCAGTTTGGAACTCAGAATCAGGCCTCCCTTAAACCCTTAGAATTCATGTTCCCATGCCAAGAGCCTTCAGAGGTCAGTGTTCAATCTCCCTCACAAGATAGCACCTCAGAAGTTCCCTGAGGTCTCCATCTTTAACATGTCAGTTTATAGCCATAACCCAATCTCCAATGGCTCATGGGACAATATGCACACTGCGCTCTGAGTGTGTGAAGCTGTAATACAGGAGCATGAGGCTGGTAATGCTCTGAATTGCCTAAGGACTGAATATTTACACTTTAATACAGTTTGCACTTTAATCCAACCTCTACCTTCTGACCTGCAGTGCTGTTTATCTCCGTAAAGCTGCTTTGTGTCTACAGCCCAGTAAAAAAAGCTCTATACAAATACATTTAATCTGTTTATGCACATTTGGTTCTTACTGTCTATGAATATATTGTCCTGTCTGTTGGCTTTTAGAGTTTCTGTTTATCATCTCCTGAGCAGCACCTGAGTCATAGGCGTTTAGTGTTATGTTGCACTGTACAGCCCTGTATTAGAATAATTTAAGTTAAAAATAGAAAACTAAACATGCTTCTTCCTCTACACAGTCACACAGTATAGCTATGTAGGGTTGAGTATTGCAAGAACCTGACGATAAAATATATATATGTATATATATAGTATACAGGGGTCACGATTCAAAATAATGTAATATACATGTTTTTTGAGTGTATATTGATGCATTAATTATCACATTTTTGTAGCACTATCATAGTATAAACACATACTATTATAACTCTTTAGGGATGGGCGATATGGCTGTAAAATAATATCACAATATTTTTAATGGTATTTTCACAATAACGATAATCTTGGTGATATGACAAAACACTGAATAAAAAAAAACTGAATTATTTCAAGAATACACTACTGCAGCAAAATAAAAAAAATATTTTATTATTGCATACGACGTTATATGGCACTCCCCTAACTGAAATATAAAAAAAAATACAAGAATACAATATCTTTTAATAAGGATAATTACATAAATAGCAACACTCAGTGACCTGAATAAGTAACTTGAATCTGATTATTGGATTGGAAATAGTAATGTATTAGAAATATTGAAAGAAAAAAAAAAAAAAACGGTGAGATTAGAGTAACGTGTTACTGAATAACGCGTCACTGACAATACTGCATATCCTATACACTATTTAAACTAATCATACAAAAATCTTAAAAAGCAATGTCTTAATACATAAATTAATCAATATTTTCTTAAATAATCATAATAATGCCAGGTACAAGGTAATAATAAGTTACTGGCTGAAGACTAGGACAGAACTGTGGGATGTCAAACTGCAGATTTCGGTTTTAATAACATTGTTTAACCTAGGGTTGCACGATATTGAAAAAAATTTACATTGCAAATGTTCTTTTTTTGGACGATATAGTAACAGTAATCAAAACTTTAATCAGGCATTTAAATGTCTTTACAAAAGGTAAATAAGAGCGTTTTTCTGAGATTAAAAGCGTGAATTAGGCTGTAACTGGAAATATCTGCACCACAAAACTGTGCTGAACTGAGGTGCACAACTTTCAACATGTGCATTTACAAGCACGTGCCCAACCATGTGGATGGAGGCCATGCAGGTAACCTTGTGTTTACTCCTGCCCCCCCTCTCCCCGACGCGCTTCTCAGGCAGCAGCAGCCAGTCACTCACACAGACACAGAGACAGCGCTTTTTATCTACTTCTTGTGTCAAGAATCAAAACACTGCAACATGACGTGTTTGATTTAATTGCCATAAGTGACATCACAGATCCTGCGACTATTGTGCATGCGCACATCGCCATGATGATGCTTAAATGATATATCGTGCAGCTCTACTGTAAACAATAAAATAGCCCAATTCTCTGAACTCAGATACAGCAAAACACAACTCCAAACACTATATCTTATTCATGTATATCTGTTCACACTCAACTTATGCTTCATTTTCTTCTAAGGAATGGCTGTGTGGAGTTGAGTGATGCTATACTGTACACAGTACAGGCCAAAGGTTTGGACACACCTTCTCATTAAATGCGTTTTCTTTATTTTCATGACTATTTACATTGTAGATTCTCACTGAAGGCTTCAAAACTATGAATGAACACATGTGGAGTTTTATGTACTTAACTAAAAATGAGCTGAACCTCCACAGTCACCGGACTTGAACCCAATCCAGATGGTTTGGGGTGAGCTGGAGCACAGTGTGAAGAAGGCAAAGTGCTAATAAACACCTCTGGTAACTCCTTCCTTCAAGACTGTTGGAAAACCATTTCAGGTGACCACCTCTTGAAGCTCATTGAGAGAATGATGCCAAGAGTGTGCAAAGCAGTGATCAGAGCAAAGGGTGACTATTTGGAAGAAACTAGAGTTTAAAACATGTTTGTTATTTCACCTTTTTTTGTTAAGTATAAAACTCCATGTGTTCATTCATAGTTTTGATGCCTTCAGTGAGAATCTACAATGTAAATAGTCATGAAAATAAAGAAAACACATTGAATGAGGTGTGTCCAAACTTTTGACCTGTACTGTATATATATATATATATATATATATATATATATATATATATATATATATATATATATATATATATATATATATATATTTGAGCAATTATTTATTATTCTTTTTGACTCTTCCTATTTGCTGGCTTTGGTTGGTTATTAACAATTAATAGGCTTAGGATTATTTTCCTCATTAGTAGCAGCTTCAACACTACACACCAAGGTCACACTATTGAACTTTAATACTTTGTATTCATCTAAATTCCTCAAGTATCTGAAAACCATAGAGATGCAAGATGTCTATGTCTATGTAGAAAGAGAAAGCAAAAACCCCTATAAAAGAAGATATGGAGCAGCAAAACTCTACCACAGCACCTCCATTCATCTCTTTGTCAGTGGAGTGTGGAAAACCAGAGCCGGGATGCCCTTGCGTGGACTGCTACGCTATGGATGGCCAGAGGTCAGGATCAAAGGCATTCTATATATGGGTTTATAAAAACGGGAAGTTCCGAGATGGATCGCTGGAGGATGAGAGAAAAAGCAGCAGCTCTTCATCACAGATAGAGATAGAAAAACACATTTTATGATGACTAGAGGGTCATCAGCAGTGACATGAGTTTAGCTGCATCAGTGCTACAGGTCATCAGGGTTAAACATGGTGGAATTTAGTAGGATTTGTATGATTCATTTGCTTCTGCAAACAGAGTAAACAGGGAGCTCTTAAAGATGACTGTTAAACTGCATTTAAATACACATAGGGCCTTATTTATGTGTGGCGCAAAAGTGCAGCACTGTTAAAATATCAATGTGCCAAAGTCAGAGCACACCTGGTTCTTAAAGGGAACAATAACTGGCACAACGATTGGTTTATTTCACATTAAGCCCAAAACACACCCATGATTAATTAAGAGAATTAGTACATGCCTTTTGCTTGTTTTGAGCCGTGCAAGGTGTGTTTTTTGCGTCTTTACTAGGGGTGTCTTGATTCTCTAAATCCTCAATTCGATTTTATTTCCGATTCGATTCGATTTTCTTTTTTTACAGCAGAGAGGCCTATACCAGTTTTAGATTAGTCTATGGTCAGTCATTGGTTTGATTTATCAAATTTACAATATCTTATTTCAAAAGGTGGGCTTGATATAAATGATGCAAAGTGATACAAGTGATCTGTAATACACCACATTAGGCACTAATGGTCAAATTTAAACAATTTCATTACGATATATATGTAATGCCATCTAGTGGCTTTTTTTGGTAGCAGAAGTGGGATCATCGATCATCTTTTTGACTTCGATGCTCGAGACCATAAAATAATTTCGATCGATTTCGATAAAATATCGAAATCGTGACACCCCTAGTCTTTACGATACCAAAGACACACAGACACGCATTAAATCAAGCTGCACGATGTGCAATTGACTGGTATACTATAGACTACTTAAATAGGGCCCTTTTTTTGTCAGTAATCAGATCACGCTCATGGGTAATTAGAAGATGTGTCAAGTAACGAAGTACATTACCTAATTTTTACTTCTTTTTTAAAATAATTTTTACTTTTTAATTCTACTTCTTACATTTTTACACAATTATCTGAACTTTCTACTAACACATTAAAAATAGCCTCCTATTTTACTCCTATTTCATTTTAGCTTTTTTTCTTTCCAGTGTTGTGCCGAAATCAACACCTCTGCCAGGAAAAGCACCCCCTTTCAGGAGCGCATATGTACGTCTTCTTGGTTTTAACTTTTTTTTTTTATTGTAAACTGTAAATACCCAAGATTCTGTTCTAAGCTAAGCTGACCCCTAAGCTATAATGAAAATAGTCATGTCACCTGCAGCCTTTCCCGTGAGGTAGTGCTTTTCCTGGCGGGGGTGCTGAATTCAGCACCACAGTAGCGCTAAAATCTGCACCCCCACCATGAAAAGCACCGTCTCTTCTTGATAAAAGCGCTTTAACTTTACTTGGAAATATGCTCCAAGAGGGGGTGCTTTTGCTGGCGGGGGTGCAATATTGGCTTCTTGTCATTCATAAAAAAAACCCTGTCCAGATAAATCTCTCCATCCAGATAGAGTGAATTTGATTGTGGTTGGATGTAGAGAAGTATAAACATATACCATTCTGACACCCTATTGGTTTATACTGTGATCCATCTTACCTGCACACGTCCCGCCCCCCACACACCCCAGCAAGAACATAGCAGACGTTTGTAGTCTAGAATGAAGATGATCCGTGCAAGGACTTAACTCGAGTTCAGCTAAGCTACTTTAATATATTTACATTCTATTAAAATACATTCATTTTCAATGGGCTTTTGTCCTCAATGGCATTTTCCCCCTTACATTACTTTAATACTTTGAGTAGTGTTGAAACAAGTAAAAATGTCTCCAGACTGTTCTGGTGACCTTTTACTAATCATTTTAAACACTTAAACTGTTTAAAAACGCATGTATAAAGAGTTATTTTTCTGTAATGCTATAATTCTGTAATCAAGGTGGATTTATTCTCAGGATCCTGTTTTAAATATTCACATACAGTCTCTATACTGGCCCAGATTACTCATATCAGTGTCTGACTACTGATGATTGTTCCTGAAAGACATGTGCTGAAAAGGTGAGGGACTAAGAAAACCTAATAAAGTCACAGTTTTCTAAAGTGCACTTTAAGACAGGGTCTCCTCTTTCCCCCACAGAGCGCTGATCCATTTTAATCCAGCCTTCATTGTTATATTCATCGCTGCCTGCAGTTCTGCTCTGGGAGGTCCACTTTGTTTAAATGTTTAATTTACCTGAAATTAAAGTCGGCCTATCGCTTTGCATAGCTAATGGCGTGCGGGCGGCGGCGGTGGCAGCGATGACGTGCCCGAGGCTGGAACTGAATTAGGGGGCGGGGGGTCAGCGCGCAGCTACTGCAGGAGCCCAGCTCAGCACCCCGTGAACGCTAGAGCCATTTATCAGCGCTCGGCCTGCTGACTGGATTAGAAGCTCTTTCTGTCAGCTCTTGGCTTCTGCCGGCTGCCGAGATTTCTCAGCAGCCTCAAACCTGTCACAGCCGAGAGGGGAAAAAAGAAACATAAACCCTCAGACTCTCCAGATAGCAGAGCGTGCAGGAATTGTTCCAGCTCAGATTCTGTCGCTGTAACACAGCTTTTTGAACTGCCAGGCAGCAGTCTAGCTGAAGACTTAATATAGGAGCCTGAACAAGACTTTTCCCTTCTCGTGAAAAATACACATTACACTTATCCTGGCTCTGCACCAATCCACGCCTGCACTAAAGATTCATATTTTCTCTGCAGTTATGTTATTATAAAGCCCTTGTTATGGAGAATCAGGTCCTGTAACACTGTGGGAAAAGACAAGACAAGAGAAAACAAGACGAGAGAAGACAAGAGAAAAGTAGACAAGAGAAGAGAACAGAAGTGAAGAAAGACAAGATAAGGCAAGAGAAGACAAGACAAGGGAAGACAAAACAAGACAAGACAAGAGAAAAGAAAAAAGAGAAGACAAGAAGAAAACAAAGAGAAAAAAAAATGAGGAAATAAGAGAAAAAAAAGAAGACAAGGCAGGAAAAAAGAAGAGAAGGAAGAGAAGACAAGAAAAGAAGAGACGACAAGAAAAGACAAGACAAGTAAAGACAAGTCAAGAAAAGAAAAGATAAGAAAGAGAAGATAAGAAAGAGAGATAAGAGAAGAGATGAAAAAGTAGACAAGACAAGAGAAGATAAGAAAGAGAGATAAGAGAAGAGAAGACAAGGAAGAAAAGAGAAGGAATACAAGAGAAGAAAGAGAGGACAAGAAAAGAATACAAGATAAAACAAGCAAAGACCAGAGAAGAAAAGAAAGATGAGAAGAAAGAGAAGACAAGAAAAGAAAATGGAAGAAATAGAAGACAAGACAAGACAAGACAAGATAAAAAAAAGAGAAGAAATAGAAGACAAGGGAAGAGAAGACAAAAGAAGACAGGACAAGAGAAAATGACAGAGTTGTAATATTTAAGAAATATCTATGTGAAAATAATATAATTTCTTGGGGGGAACTGTTTGTACAGTACCAGTCAAATCTTTGGACACAATATTTTTTCTATTTTTTTTTCTACATTTTTTTTACTGGTACTGTATATTTAATGATTTAAACTTTTGGTCCAGCATCCTAATGTCATTTCTGGCCTGTGTTTAAATAAAACCTTGTGATATGCTAATATCTTCTGCAGACACAGAACACGGCTGAGAGCACGAGAGCAGTGATGAGCTGAAACGGAGCGCAGCAGTAACTCTGTAACTGGGACGCTCAGGCTGTAACAGTGTTATCCAGACGCAGCGTCCTGCTGACTGCAGCTAGCCTAGCGGTTCAGGCACGGCTGGGCTTCAGGTGAAGCGTGACTGCAGGACTCTGAGCATGAGCATGAGAGAGCCCTCCCTACAGACCCTCTGAACGAGGGGAGTCAATGTCTGTGAGTCATTTTAGCTCAGCGCTTTAAATCTTGGGGTATTTGGGCATTTCTGAAGACAAACAAACAAGAAGCAGGTTACGCTCCAAGACACAGTTTATTTAGCAACAGGATTTCAATAACCGGGGTGACTAAGACACTCGCCTATTAGGCTGCATTGATCACTTGGCAGTTTTTTGGAAACACATTCAGCGAGCTAACCAGTAATCACATGCTGTTACACTGAGACACTTACACTGAGTAGAGGCCCCATGCAGACTTAGCAACGAGGCACCAAATATTTAGGGCTGACAACCATATCATTTATTTCACTAATTCAGTTCAAAATGTGAAATTCATCTACTATATAGATGTATTACTCACAGTGTGACCTATTTTATTTCTTTTTAAATCAGTGTTTTAGAAAATTTGAAGATTATATTAGACCAATTGGTACTTTTGGCAGTGTGGGCAGTGTGCCAAGTCCTGCTGGAAAATGAAATCCACATCTCCATAAAAGTTGTCAGCAGAGGGAAGTGTTTTAATATTTTCCAGGAAAACACTGCATTGACTTTAGACTTTTAAACACCACCAGATGACATGTCTCTACTACTACCTCACTGGACTCTATTGCACACTGTGAAATAGAGTAATTACTACCTCACCTGGTCTTTTTGCACACTGCAAAATTTGCACACTGTCTTGTTATTTATTATTCTTTGTCTGTATTGTGTTGTATTGTCTGTCTGCACTTTTGTACTGTTGCACTATTGTTCTGTCTACACTGTGTTTATGTGCACCATGGTCCTTGGAGGAACGTTGTTTCGTTTCACTGTGTACTCTGTATATAGCTGAAATGACAATAAAAACCACTTTGACTTTGACTTTGACTTTCTTTATCCAAACCATCACTGATTGTAGAAACTTCACACTAGACCTCAAGCAGTTTGGACTGTGTTTCTCTCCACTCTTCCTCCAGACTCTGCTCCCTTCATTTACAAATGAAATGTAAAATTTACTGATGATCAGTGATGGTTTAGAGAGACATGTCATCTGCTGGTGTTGATCCACTGTGTTTTATTATCAAGTCTAAAGTCAGAGCAGTTTTGTTTTCCCACAAAATCTTACAGCACTTCATGCTTCCCTCTGCTGACAACTTTTACAGAGATGCAGATTTCATTTTCCAGCAGGATTTGGCACACTGCCCACACTGCCAAAAGTACCAATTGGTCTTATATAATATTTAACTTTTCTGAGATACTGATTTATGGGTTTTCATTGATTGTAAGCCATAATCATTAATAATAATAGTAAATAAACTTTGGTACCACGTTAAAATAAGACTAGCTTTATAAAGGGTTTATAAATGGTTTAGAATTAGTTTAATAATGGTTACTAATTAGGTTGTAAATGCTTAAAAATCTTTAATAATCAGTTATAACACATACATAGAAAGGGCAACAATGACCTGTTGTTTGTCAAATAGTGAACCCACAGCCATCTATATTGTTGCCCATTAATAAACTAATTCAAAACCATTTATAAACCCTTTATAAAGGTGGTCTTATTTTAAAGCGGTACCTAAACTTTCAAGAATGGATCACTCTGTGTGTAATACATCTATATAATATATGAGTTTCACATTTTAAACTGAGTTACTGAAATAAAGTAACTTTTAAATGATTTTCTAATATATTTTCTGAATATCTATGATGTTGCCACTTTGGCAGAAAAAAAAGCTCTGAGGTCATAATCACAGTTTTAAACAAACTGACTTTTTAGACCATTAGACTCCTAATGCACTCCTAAGAAATGATACAGCGCATTGAAGACGCTCAGACAGACTGTCTAATATTTGAGCAAGAAATGATCTCAGCCCAGCAAGGTGGGATTATGAGAAAATGAGGAAGGAAAATCTCAGGTTATCTACAAAGACTCAGAAAAAAGGAAAAATCCTGGGAGGAAAAAAAGCAATAATATCCACTTTATCCAATGCTAATTTTACACACATTCCTTCTAAATCATACAGTGTCGAGAGAAACAGTCGAGAAACAGTCGAGAGAAACAGAACCACCAATACTCTACCAGACCAACACCTGCCCGAGTATGTGCATATCATCTGAATAATGAACCAGTCAAACACTATTTCATGCAGCCATAACATCAAATATGCAAGTATATAATGAGACAGAGGGGGGAAGAAGAGCCTCCAGCCCCTCACATCACAGGGGTTAATTTCACTCTACTGACTTCATTTACTTTTGTCCTTCTCTGACCACAGATTTTCTCCCTTTTTTTCCCTTTAATCATCTTAAGAAATCCAGCCCATCCCCCACAATATGAACCAATTAAACTGATATAAATGTGTGCCAGCGGATTAATCTGAGGTTTATTTAAGTCCTTCTGTACAAAACATCAGCCTTTTCTCAAACAGTCATGTCTGTCTAAGTGGGGCTATTGATTTTCTGCCCGTTTGCTTTGATCCATAACTAGGAAAAAGCTTGCAAAAGCTCAGTGTTTTAAATTAAATCTGCAGCATATTTTGAAATATTGTGCTTTGATTTTGCCAGACACCATTTCCATATACAATACCATTCAAAAGAAATAGAACCCTCTGCTCTAGGGAGCTGCCACTACGATCTGTTGCTTGAATCCTGGGTTATGCTGCTTGGCATCAGCAGCCAGAGTCAAAATTGGCCTTGCTCTCTATGGGTGGGTGGATGGCGCTCTCTCTTTCTCTCTCTCTTTCTCTCTCTCTCTCTTTCTCTCTTTCAATTTAATTTAATTCAATTTTATTTATATAGCGCTTTTTACAACAAAGGTTGTCACAAAGCTGCTTTACAGAGAAAAACAGGTCCACGCCTCTTATGAGCAGCACCACAGAGATGCCAATTTTATGGTGTCACAGTGGCAAGAAAAAACTCCCTTTAAGAGGAAGAAACCTTGGAAGGAACCAAGACTCAGTCTTCAATTGAATTGAACAAGTTTTGCAGGATATATTTGCTAGTCTTTACCCTACTATTGTCAGGAGCATTGCTACTAATAAGTGGCGTTCACATTAATTTGGTGTTCACATGAAATAGTATTTTTCACTATCAATAAACGTCTCTTTTCTGGTCTATTTTCATACACAAGACGCACTGGATTATAAGGCGCATTTTAAGAGACACTATAAGGAACTTCTAATTCAGCAGGTCTCATCGCTGGGTGGTGGTGGGGGAGCTAATTAAGTTAAGTAAAGCTAAGCTAAGTAAAAAAAACTGTAATAAAAAAATTATAATAAAAAAATAAACATTTTTTTTTAAGTCAAACGAACACTGGATGTTAATCTCAACAGATTTCTTTTCAGAAAACTTGGGGGAGTTAAGCACTTCTGTTCACTTACCGTAAGCTTAAATTTCCACTTTTCTCAAGCACTAAGGCTGGAGCACTAGCATTAGCAGCTAACCACTAGCGCCCAACAGCACTACACTCAGGAACCTTGAGTGTTCTGGAAAGCCAGGGCGATTTTAGCTAGCGGTTCATCCCACTTAGCTTGTTTTAACAGTAGTTACGGGGCTAATGCTAATGCTACTCCAGCCCCGGTGCTGGAGAACTAAACTGAAACTCCTGTATAAAGCTATACTTCAGCGGAGTGGCTTTACTGCTCCTTATAACCTGACTTGTAAAATTCATACATAGCGAGCTTTTTGCTAACCTTAGCTCTCTTCCTGCTAATGTAGCTAACTCACTGCAGCTGTTATAATGTTAGCATGTTAGCTAGCTCGCCACTAATAGTACTATGTTAACTAGCTCTCTGTTAACCTTAGTTCTCTACCCAGTAATGTAGCTAGATAACTCACTGCTAAAGTTAGTATTTTTACTTAGCTCACCGCTAATGTTAGCTAACTCGCCATTAACCTTAGTTCTCTTTCTGGTAATGTTCGCTAACTAGACCTTTCCACTGGCATTAAATGCCCAGTCTGAAAATGTTATACCTACAGCAAATTTACTGTAAATGTAAGACAATTTAGGCCTTATTTCCCCAGATTCTAATTTAAGGCATTTTAAGACTTTTTAAGAACCTGTGGGAACCCTGTGCACCAAGCAGATGCAATATACAGCCACCAGGCATGTGTGAACATGTAATTAACAGCAAATATTTCTCTATTTCTTATTTAATATTATGTAACATATACGTTTAAAAGCAAGTGAAGGCTTGTCTAGATCTACTGTTCTAAAACTTCCGATAGGCAGTCAAAAGTAAATAGCCCCCCATGTCACTTCTGTCTCTAAGCCAGATTAGTCATCACTCATATTAGACCCACACAGAAAAAGAGCTCAAGACTTCAGCCTTGAGAACAAAACACAGCGTTCAAATGTCACGTCTTGTGATATCATCCCATTGGAATTCAAACATAGCATCTCCACAATGGACCAGCGTTTGATGGAGACAGCAGGGGCCTGGTGAGGACAAAAGCCCAGTGGGCACGGCGAGGGAGGCGTCCTGATTGGAGGAAGGCCTCAGGGAAGTTGGATATGGACAGCTCTTCTGCCTTTTGTCTCCCAGAATGAATAAGATCTTTATAAATGATATCAATCAGAGCCTGTTCGTTCGCACGCAGCCGCAGAGCGGGAGCCGGCCGTGGGCTTAAATGCCTAAACGCTGGAGTGAGTAGCAGCAGACCATGGGGCAACAATTCCACAGACAGCCCTCCATCACTACTGCTGCCCTCAGAGCAGACAATGGAGGCCTAACAACTCGCCAGACAACAGATCTACAAACAGCAGCGCAGGAGAGAGGAGACCAGGGGCTTTCAGAGCAGACCCCGATTAGCTGATTAAAGCAGACCACCAGAAACATCTGAACTGCAACAGTATCATTCTCTCATAAAGAGAGAGAACAAAATAGAGAGAGAAGACTGATAGAAAGAAATGAAGACAAAAACAAGAACAGAAAAGAGACGACAAAAAGACAGAGACAAAGAAAGAAAAAAAGAAAGTGTATTATAGAGGAGGCAGGATGCAAATACAAGTCTTTTAATTTCCATAGCAAAAATAAACAAAGAACAAAACACTAGGGAAGAACTATAAAGAAAAAGGTTACTAAAACAAACCCTATAAAATAAAGGGTAAACTAAAAGACTAAAACAAACAAGCAAAATAATCAAACAAAGAAACAAACTAAAGAAAACAAACCAGAACACTATAGACAAATACACAGCACATCAGAGGTTCAACTAACACAGATAAACAACATCCAGACAGGCGCAAACAAAAAGCACGACAGAGAACAAAGGAGAACATGGGGTATTTATACACAGGCACACACAAGGGACACCTGTGGAAGTAACAAGGGGGTGGGGTTACAAATGAGACAGGAGGGGTTACAGATGACAGGGCGGGGCTAAGGCGGAGACATGACAATAACACAGGCCATGTGCTCAAACAGCACATGGGGGAAGAAAACTAAACAGACTGAAAGACATGTCCGAAACAGAAGGAACAGAAAAGAAAATACACTAGACATACAAAGGCTAAAGGTGTGACGGAAAGAAACAAAAGAACAGAAAAAAGCAAGATGTGAGTAAAGAAAAGAGATTCTTAAAGAGAGGATGAGAGAAATAGAACAGTAAAAGAAAAGAAAGAAAGAGGCGGACAGGAAGAAAGTAAGAAAAACAAACTAAGAACAAAAAAAAGCACAAACAAAAGAAAAAAGATTAAAAATAAAACAGGGTTCTTGCTCCATTTTAAAAGTAAAATTTAATGCTTTTAAAGACATTTTAAGACCTTAATAAATATAATTTAATGCCCAAAAAAGTAGTCATCAATAAATTTAACATTTCCCATTTGTTATCAATTTTATTTTTCAATTTCACCGCTAATGTTAGCTAGCTCTCCGCTAACTCTAGTTTTTTCCCCGTTAATGTAGTTAACTCGCCGCTTATGTTAACTCTGCTAACCTTAGTTCTCTCCTCAGTAACATTAGCTAGTTTGCCGCTAATGTTAGCTAGCTCTATGCTAACATTAGTTATCTCTTAACTAAGGTTACCTAGCTCTATGCTAACCTTATTTCTCTCCCCAGTAATGTTAGCTAGCTCGCGGCTAATGTTAGCGAGCTATCTGCTAACCCTATTTCTCTCCCCCTTAAGTCGTTGCTAGTATGTTAGTATGTGCCTACCCACTGGCATTAAACACACAGTGTAAAATGTAATACCTACAGCAAATGTACATATTTAAGGCCATTTAAGACCTTAATTAACCAAATTTTAATTTAAGACATTTTAAGACTTTTTAAAGACCTGTGGGAACACTGTAAAAAAAGAAGATGAAATAATACACTGTCTAAAAGTGAGGAGACGGGAAGAGAAAGAAAAGAAACACAGTCAGGATAGGATGTGGTATCTTTGGCAGAGAGGGAGAATAGGAGAGAGAAAGACAAATATGTGAGAAAAAATACGAGAGAGACAAAACGAAAGTGCAAGAGTGAAAAATGTGATAGAGAAAAAGACAGACATAGATATGGTGAAAGTGTGAGAGATCCTGTGAGAGATCCTGTGAGATTGTGAGAGATTGTGTAAGACTGATTGTGAGATGGAAAGAAAAACAGATAAAAAGTTCCACAGGGATGTTCAGAGCAGATAAGATCCACCCATGATTCTCACACACACTACAAACACACGCACACACACCAGAGAAGTTCCAGAGAAGCAGGTGTGTCAGAAGTTGCTCCTGCACAGCAGATCGGAGAGTAACGGCCTGTGTGGAGGCGGATCTGCCAGATCACCCCATTAGCTGGAAAGACTCTCTGGAACAGATACTGGCACCGTGCCTAATACCAGACGAGGGGTTTAAAGTCCCAGCACTCAGCTGTGGAGCAGTGGAACTGTGCTCTCTGGAATGATGGAGCTCCATCCAATACTTCTATCTGTGTAGGGATGCATAGATACCATGTTTTTCTACATGAGTACAGGTATAGGTATTTTGAACTCCTAATCATTTGCTGAGTTGTGGATGAGTCTGAAATTTATCAGAATGATCATAAGTCAACTTCATGTGTAGATTAACTACAAATGTCAGTTAATAAAAATTTAGATATTTTACATTCATTTACTTACACTCAAAGTAAGGCTCACATCATGTAAGTAAAGTAAGTAAGTAAATAAGTGAGTATTTATTTAGATAGCACTTTTCTAAGCAAAGCTACAAAGTGCGTCACATACAATAGGATAAACATAAAATAATAAAAATATATATATTTACACCATAAAATCATAAAAGTAACGTTATTCATGAGAAGAACAAAAACAGAAAACCCAACACATCAACAATGTCCACACTCAAAGGCTGTACAGGTGTTTTAAGTCTCTTTTTAAAGAGACATGTCCAATCAATATGTAAATATGTGTGTGTGTGTGTGTGTCCGTGTATGCATGTATTTGTGTGTAAATATTACCAGAGCAGGAGCAACACGAGCATCCTGCAGTATAAGCAGAAACTCAACAACTACACCCCTGAGAAACACACTGACTGCTAATCTCATCATCTATACCAGAGAGAGAGAAAGAGAGAGAGAGAAAGAGAGAAAGAGAGAACAAGTGCAAAAGTGTGGACCAAACATAGAAAACAATAATAAAAAAAAAAGAATACAGAAAAAATAGTACAAAGGAGAGGAAGAAATATTACAATTAAGCACAGGAGGGAGAGAGAGAGAAAGAGAGAGAGAGAGACAGAGCAAAAGTGTGGACCAAAGATACAGAACAATAAAAAAAGAATACAGAAAAAAAGATAATGAAAAATAAAGTAAATAAATAAAGAAACAGTAGGCACAGGAGAGAGAGAGAGAGAGAGAGAGCAGGAGAGAGAGAGCGGGAGAGAGAGAGAGAGAGAGAGAGAGAGAGAGCGGGAGAGAGAGAGAGAGCAGGCGCGGGAGAGAGAGAGCAGGAGAGAGAGAGTGGGAGAGAGAGAGAGAGAGAGAACAATGAAGAAAAGACAAAAAAATAATGTAAGAAAGTGTACGCACTAAAGAGAAAGGTAGAAATATTACAGCACAGCATTAGAGAGAGAGAGGGAGAGAGAGAGAGAGGGAGAGAAAAAGACGAAGAGAGATGGAGGGAGAGAAGTAGAGAGAGAGATGGAGGGAGAAAGGAAGGGAAGGAGGGACAGAGGAACAGAGACAGAGAGACAGAGTGAGAG
Source organism: Astyanax mexicanus (assembly GCF_023375975.1). Lineage (NCBI taxonomy): Eukaryota > Metazoa > Chordata > Actinopteri > Characiformes > Acestrorhamphidae > Astyanax > Astyanax mexicanus. Next base: position 14,080,299 of record NC_064408.1, read on the forward strand.
AGAGAGAGAGAGAGAGGAAGAAGTAAAACAGATATAGAGATTAGAGGAAACATTAGAGCTTCACATCAGCTGATCTTCTTCCCCAATGTAATTCAGAGCCAGAACCAACAACAACACTGGAGAAACTCTACGGAACAGAACACTAAATTACAGCACAGCACAGAACAGCAGCACAAATCCAGAACAGAACTCCACAGGACTTAAACTGCACATAATGAAACGAAAAACAATGCAGGACATCACAGATAGTTATTCTGGAACATTCCTATTGGTTCATTCATCATGACAGTTTAACTAAACAATTGTCATATTGAAATTATGTAAAAAAAAAATAAAGAAAAACTAGGCTTTGGAAGGCAACTGCTATTTTATATACGGCTATACGGCGCACCGCTTTATAAGGTGCACCATCAATGAACACCTATTTTCTGGTCAAGTTTCATAGTCAAGGTGCGGCGGATTATAAGGCACATTTTAAGCAACAATAGTAAGAAACAGGGGTGTCGCCATGTTTCCCTTCTAATTAATTAAATTGTAATAAAAAAATAATAATTATTCAATGTCAAACGAGTGCTAGATGTTAATCTACACAGATTTCTCTCCTAAAAACTGTTTATTTACAGTAAGCTTAGATTTCCAATATTTTAGCGTGGTAAGTAGCAGTGCTAGCAAATGCCGCCCGACAATGCTACACCCAGAGTGTTCTGGTAAGCCAGGGTGCTAGCAGCTAGCGGTTCTTCCTACGTAGCTTGTTTTAGCACAGTAAACACTCAGACTACAGTCCAATATACTCAGCACACTAAATTGTGAAAGAGTTAGCAGAGCGGTTAGCGGCTAATGCTAATACTGCTGCTCCAGCCTTAGTGCTGGAGAACCTTCACTGAAAAACCTGTATAATGCTGTAATTCAGCGGAGCGGCTTTACTTCTCCTTAGTACCTATACCTCCTTTGGGATTTTATAAGTGCGTACTATAAGTGTGCCTTATAGTACGAAAAATACAGTACTCCTTCATGATTCATGATGAATAGTCCAATGGAATAACAGAAATGGATTTACTTTCATTATAAGTTTTTTTCACATCTCTCTGGATGTGTTGGGTGGTCCTTCACCCCATCACTGAAGCATTCTCCTCCACCCGCAAGGAGCCGTTTAGTGACATCTCTAAGTTCAATCAAATTCTCTTGAAAAGCTTCATCTCTCCTCCACTTCCTTCCACTGTCATTTCAGAGGCGGAGCAGCCTCCAGAAGCAGCAGGGGATGATGGACTGCTGCAGAGAATGCAATCCAGTGATTCATCCCGCCGTTCTGGAGTGAGGAGGTCTCCTCATATAAGCAGGCCGGCGCTGGCACTGCAGGATTTATAATAATTCAACAGTTTCAGCAAAATGCAGCTCTGACTCATGAGCAGGAAGCTATAAGCCTCACGCATGATGCAATAGGGGTAAAGGAGATAATGCACATTAATACAGACTGCTCTAAAAGGAGGACTGAGGCAATGGGATTTGACTCATTTGATACCAATCTAATCTCGCTTTTGATGACTCATTTATTCACTTTATTATTTCCCGACACCAGAAGAGAGAGAGAAAGATTCCACTGACATTTGTTTCAGATCACAGCCGCTCTGAAAAAGAAACTTCTAGTCACAGATGAGGACATACTCGCAATTTAACAGCTCTGTAACTGTGCTGATTCTCCACTCTATCATTGCCACTCTGGGCCAAGAATGCTGCTTCTGTTAGAGATGGACAGTATTGCATTTTTCGTACCTTTAATAACATGTCAAAACATTACTGCGGTATACAGTTTTTGCGAGTTTGTGTGTTTAGGTGGTTACAATATCATCAAATTAGGCCTGTCCCGATAACTATGTTGTCAACTTATCGTACGATACACGCGCGTACACACGTAGTGGGGAGTATGTGTGTGTTTGGGGAGATGTGTTTAGCTAGCAAACGTAATCAAGGCTAATTGGACTTAAAAACTAAACAGCTTTAGAGAACGTATGAGAAAATTTAGTCCGGGATGGACTGTGTTTTAAAGCCATATTCCACGGCTCCGGAGTGGGAGTATTTTGGCTTTAAGCCAAATGAGCGAGGAGAACCATCAGCACGAATCAGTCGTAAGTTTACAATGTTACACAACAGTAGCTGGCAATACTACTAACCTGAGATATTATTTAAAGCACAACCATTCGGCTAAATACTGAATATAAAAATTGTTCCCCCAGAGAGATCCTGCCTCAAGTCCCACACGATAAACATGCTGGTGTTTCGTGCTCAGAATTTGTGTCACAGTTACATTAAAAAAATACATTTATAGCAAGAGCTCTGGGCTGCTGAGCTATCTGTGTGTCTTCGATCATATGGACTAAGCTAATGTGTGTTTTACAGCATATACATATATGATCAGAAAAAGGAATCTGCAAGTGCCCATGCGTTCAGAGTTTTTAAAAAATAATTCATGTTAATGTTACTTTAATCTATTTGATGCTACTTTATTTTTTGAATAAGGGTCTGTTTAATATTTAGTGCAGTTTTTCAGAACTTTATTTGTTTTAGTTATTAAGGATATTAAAATATTTTTATATTGGGAGCCCAATGTCTGCTTTTAATAATATAAAGTTAGTTTAACTGTAAAATGGTGTAATTGTATTATTATACTAGTATATTATTAGTGTGGCACACCGTCTTAAAGCACCTTTGGAAGCCCAGGAAAAGAGCATTTTCTATAGAGGTGCTTTAAAATGAAAATATTTTATTTTCTCGCAATCATTTCTGGGACAATTTATCGTCCTGAACATTTTGTTACCGTGACAGGCCTACATCAAATTTTAGTAATAAAAACTGAAAAATATTAAAATACAACTTTTAGCTCGTTTACAGACTAGCTCAGTGAAAACTGCACATGTTTAAGTTAGTCATAAAAAAGTTCAACCATCAGACTGCAACTGAACACACTCGAGTCTGTCTGATTAAAACTCCACTTATAAAAGTTTAGATAAAAATAATAGTAACTTGATGAGGCACACGGAAATTAGTGTTTTTTTCTCAGTGGTTTTGGCTCTGTAGCTCACTTGCTAAACTAGTCTCCAGTACAAATAAACCAATGATCAGAGAGTATAGCTGTTTTTAACTAACTAACTAACCTGAGTACTGATGATAAAATCTTGTTTTTATCACGTTCGGAACAATCAAGAGCTGAGTGAGCACCGAGCACTCAAAACCCGAGGAAAACAGCAAAACAACAGTAATGGGCCCTTTAATCAGGCATTTAAATTGCATTTTAAAAGGTAAATAAGAGCGTTTTTTCTGGAATTAAAAGCGTGAATTCAGCTGTAACTGTAAATATCTGTGGAAAACTGTGCTGGACTGAGGTGCACAGCTTTCCACATGTGCCTACGTTTACAAGCACGTGCCCAACCATGTGGATGGAGGCCATGCGTTTACCTTGTGTTTTTTTTTACCTGCCCTCCCTCACGCTCCTCGCTCAGGCAGCAGCAGCCTGTCACTCACACAGACACAGAGACAGCACTGTGTATCTAATTCTTGTGTCAAGAACCTAAACATTGCAACATGACGTGTTTGATTTACTTGCCTTAAGTGACAGCGAAGGTCCTGTGATTGGAGTATTGTGCATGCACACATCACAATGACTATGCTTAAACTATATGCTTAAAATTTATTGTGCAGCCCTACTCCCCACCCATATATAGGGAAAGCCAGAGATCAAAAGGTGTGGGCATGTGCATCAGACAATTAGTGTTCTCCTCCAAGCACATTGAGCTGTGTGGTGCAGTGTGGTTGTGTTACCAGTGTTTTGAAAGATCCTCAATGCAGAGTATCAGTTGTGTACCAGGTATAGAAGGCGTAGAAGGCATTACTGCCCACAGTAGACAGCACAGTGGGTGGTAATGATTATGACTGGTGACATCTGTCTGGAATAGTGCAAACATCCAATGCAGGAGGCCTTTTGGGCTTGTTCTGCTAATCAGGACAAGTTTTCTTTATCTTCCATGTGACATGGCAAAAGTTATGGGACACAATGCTAGTCCAATGTTCTTAATGCAGTACATACTTAATACAGTAAACTTTTGCCCACTACATATAGGTGCGTTTTCTTCACCAAGCCAATTATTGAGGTCAGAAATCGTGATACAACTCTAACCACAAGACAAAGTGCATGTAGGTGTTTAAAGTAGGCATTAATTTCTATTACATTAACCTTCAATAAAAGGTTAAGAGTTCAAATGCAGCCACTGAATGGCCAAGCCCATTAAACGAGCAGATACTTCAAAGGATCGATATTTTCAACTCTGTCCACTATATCTCCATATCCATTGACCCTGATGGAAGATCCATAGATCTATAAAAAGGATGTACAAATGTTACCTCAATAATCTATTCGACCTGCATCCACATAATACATCTGCCTGACAGATATGGTCCACTGGAGGCATCACAGGCTCAGCAGTGAGGCCGTCTCTGACTGAGAGGACAGCGAATCTCCAGTGCAGAAGATGAACAACCAATTTAGGTCCAGCTCAAGTCAGGCTTTCAGGCAGGTCCATCTGCACTGATAGGATATTCCCTCCATAACATTAATATGCTCTTTTTCTTCTCGTCTCGTTTCGTCTCGTCTCGTCTCTTACTGTAGCTAGTTATCTTCAGCCGTCCAACAGTGTAACATCATTAATTTGAGTGTCCATCAATGAGGCAAAGAGTTTTAAAGCTCAGAAAAAGCTCTTTAGAATTTTAGATGAGAAGATTACCCAACAGAAATGAATAATTTCTTTTTTTAACATGAAGATTTAATCAATCCACAGCCATGTCATATACTCTGACCATGACATGTAACGAACATACAAAGGCCTGTCAATTAACAAGGCCTGTCACTGGAAAAAACGTCTTCCACTAAGACAGTGAAGCAAAAGACTACAGGCTTGTTAGATATGCCTGACTGTGCAAGAGCCAGGCATTTATTTCCAAGACCAAGCCAATCAGAACAGAAAGTCTTCTTATACTTTAATAAGATGGCATTCCCAGTCTCTGCAACCATTGACAGCCTCTACAAAGACCATAACTAGCCAAGTTCATATATTTAAAAAAAAAAACACACACATTTAACACTGCACTGTGCATCCAATGTGGAACCAATGTGGAAGTCCCATCCAGCAGTTTGAAGACCAAAGCTAGGCCTAAGAACAAGTTGGCTTCCATTTAAGCAGCTTCATTCACTACATAAAGAGTCAGTACATAGGACAGTCCAATTGAAGACCCATCCTACCCTTTTAATAATCATTTTCCGCTCAGGATTTGGCTACTTGTTGGTTACTTGTTCCTGGTACATTTGGTACCAGTTGGTTGGTGTGGCGCAGTGGATAACACCACTGCTTAGTTATGAACACATCATGTGGGAGACTAGGGTTCAATTCCAAGTCTGGGTGACTATGGTGCGCTAGACCAATAAGAGTCCTTGGCCAAGACTCCTAACACTACATTGGCCCACCTCTGTAATAGGAATAACTTCCTATTATTAAGTCACTCTGGATAAAAACATCAGCAAAATGCCATAAATGTAAAAGTTAATATAAAGACTACTTAAAAGGTCTCATTTCATTGTTTTTTCATTAATTCTAAAATGTCTAGTTGTGGATTCTAGTATGAAAGAATGCCATGTGAGCCGTTTTTTTGTGAATCCACCGGAGAGCCAATTTAAACCTATATAGTTACTTAGACAAAATAGCTAACACTAACTAGCTGGCGTAAACAGAGCTGTGAGCTCTGTAGCTGATGAAAGCCCAACTTTAGCATTACCTGTGGCTGGTTCACAGACCTACTGTATTACACAAAAAAACAAGAAAAAATTATGATTTTTACATATGCTTATTTTGGTATTTGGTAATCAGACAATTTTTTGATTGTTCAACGAATATTCATTAGTCATGCTCTGTTTTTATTGGATAAAAAGTAAGGTTTTATTTTATTTAGATTCCATTAATAATATATGAGTGTTTTTTATACTATAGACGTTTTACAGCTCTGGAAAAAAATAAGAGCCCATTTAAAAATTATTAACTTTCTTTGATTTTACCAAATTGAAAACCTCTGGAATTTAACCAAGATGAAGATAGATGATCACAAGCCATCAAACCAAGCTGAACTGCTTGAATTTTTGCACCAGGAGTGGCATAAAATTATCCAAAAGCAGTGTGTAAGACTGGTGGAGGAGAACATGCCAAGATACATGAAAACTGTGATTAAAAACCAGGGTTATTCCACCAAATATTGATTTCTGAGCTCCTAAAACTTTATGAATATGAACTTGTTTTCTTTGCATTATTTGAGGTCTGAAAGCTCTGCATGCTTTTTTTTGTTATTTAAACCATTTCTCATTTTCTGCAAAAGCTGTTGATTTTGTTTTTAATAAAGCGCCACAATCATTCTCGTTGTTTCTTTCTTGTTCCAACAAGATCCAAAAGATGGAGCCTCTCATGATGACAGTAGTAAAGAAACCTGGTTTCAAGCATTTAATAAAACAGCTCAAGCCCTGTTGCAACATTCAATCCCAAAAAAAACAAAACATGGTTAAAATGAAGATTCATTGTTATTATGAAGTTAATAAAGGTAAGGCTATACAGAATGCCCAGCCTCTTTATTTTTTCCACCAAAGGTACCAAAATGTACCAAACCACAGGGTTTTAAACTGAGGTGTGAACTGAACCGTGAATTTTCCTTACTGTTACACCCCTAGTCTCAAAACTTTCAAGTGCTGTTATTTTATTTTAACATAGTGTTCCATGATTGACTCAAGATGAGGCTTTGATAATGTGGGGGTTTCTGGATGGGGTCAGAGTCACTCAATTTGAGTACAACTCCCCCCAGCATGAATAGCATGGACAGTAATCAATAGAGTCATCCAGCAGCCAGACATATGGGGTCAGCACCGCTGGATAAATAAATACAGGGGGGCAGGGGTTTAGTCTGAGTGTATAGAGTGTAATACAGAAGCACAGTTTGTCTGCTTTACAGCGTAACCCATAAGGCTCCGCTCCAGCGGTCACCATGATGGTTTGATAACCCGGTGTTCGTGCTGAATAGCTGTGCAGTGAAAGCTCTGTCTTTTGTGAGGAAGAAAAGACGGCGAGGTTGTGCCACATCACGTTCACGGCGAGCACAAATCCTGCCGGGGCTGTTCCTTTCTGTAATGAATCTTCCGGAGCGCCACGGTAAAACGTGCTCGACGCTTTAAAGAGTCTCTCAGGAGGAGAAAGACGAATTCTCTCTCGCTCTTGTTGGGTTTTAACAGCTGTCTACAGGCTATTCTCTGCCTCTCGCTCCAGACACCGATGCTATTCGCTACGACGCTTAGCTCCAAGAGTGTCCCAGTCCAATTACCTCCAGTCTAGTGGCTTTGCCTGCTTTTGCACCACCCCGCTCGCCACTGGCTGGCCGTCTGGAGCTCCAGGCCTGGCCTCGGAGGCGGTCTACTGAATCATCCACCACAGACTTCTAATGAATGCCTAATCTGACCCTCAGGTAGGTGATACAGGGCTACATTAGCCCAGCCCCCCATTCCACTCTACTGAGGGATCCTGCAGCCTGAGAACAAAGTGAAGGATGAAGGAGGGGAACAAAGAGATATGTTGTGTTGTGTGGTGTGTTTAGAGTCTGTTGAATGGCCAATATGACTTCATAATATTGTGATTTATAATATTTTCCACTTATTATGCAACACCAAAAAAAAATGTTACTTCTTAAAAAAGAGATGTTAAGATTTTTAAAAATATTTTAAAAACTGATAAAAAAAAAAATGATAATAATGTGTATACTTTGCGTGTTTGCAATCCAGAAAATCAGAATATCATTAACCCTTCCAGACCCTGTGTGCATTGCAATGGACAACATCTGTCTTCTTTTTTGTTGTGTATTCTTGCTCACAAATTGAGATGTATTCTGCATCAGCACATACATATATCAGCCAATTAAAAAGCAGTTTAGCCCCACTCAATGCATTTGAAAAATACATGTAAAGTAAAGCATGAAAGCATCCAAGCTGATGATTGTAAAATGTAAAACAAGGTATATAAAAGTTATATGGAATACATACCATTTTACTGCAATATACAAAAAAGTACAGTATAAAGTAATGTATTTTTATTTGTTTGTTTGTTTGCTGAATTTTGTTTTTGAGTGCATTAGTATATTTTTTTTTACTAGAAAAAATGAAGTCTGAAAGGGTGAAGAGTTAAGGGAGAAGTTCATACTAATAAATAATGACATATCTCAGGTTATAAATGTCTGCAATCAAATAAAAAGCAAAGTAAATATTTTAATTTTTACCAGACTCACTCTAGTGATTGGATCAGCTGCCAGGTTCCAAACTTTTTTAGTGAACTGGGACAATCTGCTTTAACTACAGAGCACCAGTGATCTGGAATTCACTACAGGAAACTCTAAAACTCAGCTTACTTGATTCACTAAATCATTTTAAACATTTAATATCTAACCACCTTCAGACAGCCTGTACCTGTTTTACTTAATCTTATTTATTCTTTTTATCCTTTTATTTATTTTTTATTTTTATTTGTTTCCTTATTTTATTATTATTATTATTAAAAATAGTTCTGTATTTCTGTTTTTTAACTTTTGATTTTCTTTTATTATTACTGTTATTTTTACTATTATTGCTTTTTTTAGTTCATTTATTTATTTGTATTTTTATTGTATTATGTAAAAGTTAATTTGAGCTAATTTTTACTAATTTTGTTGTATCAATCTTATTTTCTTTTGATCTATTTTTATTGTTTATTTTAATATTTTATTTACTGTTATTTTAAAATAATTAAATTTAGCTATTATTTTCTCTGTTATGTCAATCTTTGTTTCTGTAAATGCTTGAAAATGAGGGATGTACATCAGAGTCAAAATGAAGGTTGATTGATGGATTTAATATCTCCATATTGTCTTGTACAATCAAAATTTTAAGTGCTGTGTAAAATGTAAGTATATGTAAATGAAAACAGAATGCAATGTTTTGCAAATCTCATAGGCTCATATATTATTCACTACTCAATAAAACACACATTAGGAGACATACATTTTACTATTTCATGAATGGTCAGGGCTCATTAAAAAACTCCCAGTTTCTGACTGGTGATTACAGTTGCTGTTCATGTGAACTCATCTCATAAATACAGTGTTTCTCAGATTACTTGAAGGCAGCATTACTGAGAGATCTAAGCTTTAAAGGGTCACATGCAGCAAGGACACGGCTGACACTCTTTGTTTGTCAATCAACACTCATTTGTAATTCATCACAACCACCTGTCCAATCAGCATCCAGTTAACAGGGCCATTCTCCTGCTCACTCAACTGTGAGTTCTCCAGTCTGTGAATAAACAGAGGCATTCTCCTGCTCAATTCACTGTGAAAACGTTAACGCTGAGACTAAACAGCAGTAAGAGGAACAGAGGCAGGATATGGTGGTTGTCTGTGTGTGTGTGTGTGTGTGTGTGTGTGTGTGTGTGTGTGTGTGTGCGCAGTGGTGGGTTCTGGGTGATGTGTAGAATTTTGGTTGTCACTGTGGATCAGTGTGATGTGCCCTAACCTATAGCTGTGTGTGAATGACAGGACACAGGCAGCCTGCAGAGAGCCCTGATGCTGGATCTGAGTCACACAGTCTGACCACAGTGACCTGCACAGCATTCCTCTCTCTTATATCACACACACACACACTCTCTCACACACTCATTCAGAACTGAGGGCTGAATAAAAGCAGCCACAAGCCGCACTGTGCATCTTTCTTTTTCCCTTGATTAAAATAGTTCAGGCATAATCGTTTGTTCTTTCAGTTCAGTCTCAGTGCTGTAATGACTGGAGACGACAACAATACATAAATACAATAAATACAATAAATAATAACATTATTCATTTGGGTTTAGTTAGCCAGATCGCTTACTCACCAACCATTAACAGTCTTTTGTATAGGCCTGTCACAATCTCTTTTTTGTGTTTGTTTGTTTGTTTGGACATTATATTGTTTCTGAAAACAATAGGGGGCGCCTGACACTCTGGCTGAAACTCCACCCTCTTTGACTAAGTCTGCCTAACAACAGAGCAATCTATATTCTGATTGGCTCAACGAGAGTACATCAGTGGCGGATGCTGGTCTTTCAGGGAGGGGAAGCTCAATTTCGGCCTACATCTTAACATATGTAGTTTTATTTATACGTAAATTCTACTCTCCCTGAGATTTTATTTTTTTTTGTAAACAAAAGGCATTATTTTCAATGAATGACATGAATAAACATAAAATTATCAAATAAAAAAAAACATTACACAAAATATTTAAAGTTGGTAAAGGAAAAAATGCACGTAAATTTATTTAACACAGTTTTAATTTCCTTAAATAATCCCTTTATTAATTTAAATTATTTTAATTATTTTTAATGATAACACAATACTTACTAACTACTGGCCCCTGTTCATTTATGTCCTGAGATGGTTTCATGAAGAGGCATGGACAACAGTACAGAAGTCAGTCTCCAAACACAAGCAGCTACAGAAAATCACCAGAAATAGAAGCTCGATTTGTTGCTAGTCGTTTTTAATAAAGAAAATGCCGCTATAAGGATTAGGAAAGTCTCAGGTTCAACTCAGAACACAATGAAAATGCTCCCATCATGGAGTTTTACACTAAAAGATCGCTGATTCGCTCATTTCATTGTCAATCAAAAATGGACTCCGCCTCAGATCAGATCATCCAATCATCACACAGAAGCTGAGCGTCCGGGCCGGCCGAGGCCAGCCCACTGCTCCATAGACCCCCAGAGACGCTGAGCGTCCGATGGGCGGGACAAAGCCCAGCATTTATCCAATGACTCGTCTCGTGTTGCCGCGCGCTTTGCTCCGCTATTGAAGTCTTCGTTTGGATTGGCAAGCATGAGAAATACCATGTGTGGCGTGTGAGCGTGTGAACTCGCTGAGGTGCATGTGTCACACGCTCAAAGCGTGAGACTTGAGAACACTGGGAGTAGGGGTGTGCAATATCATATCATATGCAATAATATTGTAAAAAACACAACATCGTCATACTGTGTTATCAGGATATTCTCAAAAGCAAAAAAAAAAATTATTTACTTGTTTTTTTAACAGTTTATATGCATGTAATTAATATGCTGAGCTTTAGTTAACATTACATTATTTTTGTTAAATTTTTATTTTGCTATTTTTATTTTTATTTTGTTATTATTTTAAACAATATCAGTCTTGAAGTCTTGGTAAGTTACTGTTCAGGAAATATAATTTTTGGTTTCTACAGAATGTATAAAAAGCTTATATTTAGAACAATGCAATGTTTTGTCATATCGGCAAGAATATCGATATCGAAAAAATACTCCAAAAAGTTTTTGATGAATTGGTCAGTGCACAAGTGACTAAAATATGGATAAAATTAATTAATATGTAAAAAAACATGCAGTAAAACACGATGGACGATATGGAGGTCAACAAAAATGCTGTCCATTTTATTGTATGACAAAGTTGTAGGACTGGTCTTGTATAAACAGATAAAAAGATAAAAAGATGTCATATAGAGTATGACTATATTAAGTCATTATCTACTCGGAATATATTGTGTCTTTATGGATGGAGGCTTAGCCAGTATCCTAAATGTGAGGCTAACTCCTTAGTGCTATTATAAAAAAACACTGCACCCAACCTCACCAACTATGTTCACGCTTTTACAACGACTCTGTGTGGAGAACAGTCCTGTGGTGAGTACGTAATTAGCGGATGTAATTATGACTATTTTTGTGTTTTTATTGTTTATGGAAGGATGTATGAACCTAGTTTAAGGCAAGGCCTTGGTGCAGCTGCACACACAAGTCAAGTCCATTTATATATTTTTCTGTTCGGAACATACTTTCCTCAGTTTCTGTTGCAATTCTGGACAATTCTTACACAGCAGACCCTCAAATGGCACACTGCTGCCTCATAGCACCTTTACAAGAGAAAGAAAAAGAACCTTCTTAAAGCAACACCAGCAGCATTTTACCTTAAAATATCAGTTTAAAATCATTGTGATGCTCACCAAACTGTAACAGAGATAACAACATTCTCCAGGCACAGCACACTCCTGCGCTATATTCTTTTGAGACCCAGTGTCCTCATATGGGAACATAATATTTCTGCTTTTCTGCACCAAAATACTTAATTTTTTAAAACATTGAACCTTTGGCCTCATATGGAGACACTGCCTGTACCATCTAGTGGTCACAACATGACAACATTACACTCAACTGGTTGAAAACCGATTGGCGGGAAGCCCAGTCAAAGGTTTTTACAGCCATTCCAGACAAAAACATGGGCCAGGAAAAAATTGATCCTCCACTTTTATGTTTGAAATTAGTTTATTTTCTTTTTGTAGAAAGATAACATTTAGCTGTTGCACTCATTTTTTCCTTCTGATTCCAAATGGAAAGGATCATTTTTAAATGCTAAATACCGTCCTCATTTGAGGACAGTTTTTTTTTTTTTTTTTTTTGCAAAAATGACTTCCTGTACAAGGACAAAGTTTAGTTTTTATACTTCTAAGGTCCTAGTAATCCCAAATAATTTCTTATAGCTGCATAATTCTGCATAACCTATGTCTTAATTGTGCAAAATCATCAGTTATGTCAATCTACCACCCCAGTTTACACACTTCATTCACTTTAAGTGATGTTTCTGTATCTCTCAGCTTGTCCAAAAATGCATGTGTAAAGTGGGACCTTTAGAGCTGGATCAAAGTGCAAAATTATACTTTCCAACTGCAGTGGGAGCACAGGAGAAAGAAATGCCAATTAAAAAAAAATGTTTCAACTTTAAATAGGAGCCAATGTTAAAATAATTTAATTACATTACATTATGTTTGCATAATTTCTATTGGCTCATTCATTCATTATGAAATTTGGACACAATATTTGGGAAAAGCACCAGATTCACATTATGTAAACAGTAAAAAAAAAAAAAAAAAAAAAAAAAAAAGGGGGCAAAAATTAAGATACAAGCATTTTTTTGGATTACAACAATATATAGAAGTTTGTATCTGGAAAAACATTATACAGTAATGTAAATCTACATACATGCACTAAGACATGGGTCTATTTAAAAGCTATACTGTATGTATGTATGTAATATGGCTGGAAACAGGTCACAAATCAGAGCAAACCTGAAAGACTATATTCCATAGAAACAGGGCAGGTGAGCTAATAAGGAAAACGCCAAAGGCATCAGAGTTGATGGGCGTAACGGATCCCCAAAGCCGTTACAGGTTGGCCACTCCCAGAACACACACTGATACAAACGGTGTAATAATAACACGAGGCAAAACAGGCTTTAGCAAATGTATTCAGAGCTATTATAAATGTGCTGCAGGGCCTGTGAGTAAGACTGAAATTAGGCTGGAACTGGAAAAGCATGCAACTGACACACTGAGCTTGTAGCGTACTGCTGCTGTTCAAACACAACTATTAGCCTCCAGACTGGGAGCTTTTCAGGTAGAAGCAAAAACTTAACTTTAACAATGCTTCCATAGTGTTCAGGGCACATCAGGGTTTCCCGCAGCAGTTTGTCGGTAAGGTAATATACCACCACTACCACCAAATAATGCAGACTCAAATACTTCAAATATCAGCGTTTAAGAACATTAGAACAGAACCATTATTATGAAACAGATGAACATACTACAACTTACTTACCACTTAAAAATGATGAGTTTCTTTGATTTTACCAAATAGAAAACCTCTGGAATATAATTAAGAGGAAGATGGATGATCACAAGCCATAAAACCAAACTGACCTGCTTAAATCTTTACACCAGGAGTAAAGGCATAAAATGATCTAAAAGCAGTGTGTAAGACTGGTGGAGGAGAACATGCCAAGAAGCAAGAAAATTGTTATTAAAAACCAGGGTTATTCCACCAAATATTGATTTCTGAACTCTTAAAACTTTATGAATATAAACTTGTTTTCTTTGCATTATTTGAGGTCTGAAAGCTCTGCATCATCTTTTTGTAATTGTTATTTCAGCCATTTCTCATTTTCTGTAAATAAACGCTCTAAATGACAATATTTTTATTTGGAATTTGGGAGAAATGTTGTCTGTAGTTTATAGAATAAAACAACAATATTAATTTTACTCAAACATATACCTGTAAATAGCAAAATCAACAAATCAATAAACTGATTCAGAAACTGAAGTGGTCTCTTATTTTTTTTCCAGAGCTGTATATTAATATTAATTTAAATAATTATCACAAAATTTGTCAAAATTTGCCAATCATTCAACATGTTATGATATTAATAAAATCTATTGTTTAAGTATCGAAGACTGAAGCAATTTAATATAGTCTGCCTTCGGTAGATATGTCATAAATATGAAAACACAACATATAAAGTTAAAGTTGTGACGTGATGTGTATGGTTTAATTCACCTTACATAAAAAACACTATTACTATTACTATTCGTAAATTATTTTTATTTATTTACTTACAGATCTAAATTTAACATACCATTTTAAGCCTTATAGCAGGACCCTCAAGTGTATTATTGTGATTATACAGTTCCATTATCGCTGTTTATTAAAAGATTTTGAGTTAAAGAGAACAATAAAATACTGTTCTGTTTGGTTATAAACACTCCACAAGTTAAAATAGTACCAGTGCTGCTCTGTAGCTGTGCTGTTTGGTTTGTAAGCGTTGCTGCATTGTTGCTAGATTACCTGTATGTGGCCGTGTAATACATGGAGAGCTTCAGTTTCAGTGCATTACCGGCTGATAATGGCACTCATAGAACACCTCACAGCCAATCACATTGCAGGATCAGAACTAACTGTGGTATATTTAAATACAAAGCCCAGTTTTGAGCTGTGGAGGAGTGGAGAGAACTGTGTTCTCTGGAATGATGGTGCCTTATCCAATACTTCTGGGATAAATTGGAGATGTAGTGAAGTTCTGATCATCCAACATCCTGAACTTACTAACACTCCAGTCATGCAGAATGCAATCAAATCCTCACAGCTATGCTGCAAGCTCTAGTAGAAACATCTATCAAACAACTGCTGCGTTGCCTTTGACTGCTGACTTTTCTTTTTAACAAATACCATCAGCTGAGACTGGGCTCTGGCTGAATCAGTCAGCCTGGTGTCGGTGTAACAACATCAACAGCGTGTCTGTAATTGTGTCTGGCTTGCATTAAGCCCCCCTGACCGCTGCTCCACTTCATTCCAGGGAAAGCTGGGACCGGGTTCACTTACAGGGGAAGGTTTACTGCAAGTGCAGTACTACTCACATCACCGCCTTCAGCCCTCAGTAAGCTCCTGCTGTGCACGGCCAGGGCCGGAAAAGAGGATCAACAGGACCCCCGTCTCTCTTCTTCACTCGCTCAAAGACAACAAGACACCTGATGTAAGCATGTAGAAGATGCTGCCTCACAGTTCTGAAAGCTCTGTACAAACATGCACTAGCACAGATACTGTGAACTGTGAAAGAGAACTGCGGATCAAGCTTAGAACACAATATACAGTACCAGGCAAAACTTTTTTTTTGACTATTTAAAAACGCTCTGCATTGTAGGTTAAGACTAAATTCAACCAAACTATGAGGGGAAAAAATAAGAAATGATTTAGTGAACAAAAAAAAAAAAAAAGTGTTAAACAAACCAGAATGTGTTTTAAATTTTAGATTCTTCAAAGTAGCACCTCTTGCTTAGTTAGAGACAGCTTTGCACATCTTGGCTGGATTATCTCAGTCAGTTTCTTGAAGTAGAGTCACCTGGAATTCAGGCTTTCAGTTAACAGCTGTGCTGAACTCGTCAAGAGTTAATTACTTGAATTTCTTGTCTCTTAATGTGTTTAAGAGCAAAAAAGCTCCATTGCTGCTCTGTTTGTAGCTGTGCTGTTTGGTTTGTAAGCGCTGCATTGTTGCTAGGTTACCTGTATGTGGCAGAGTAATACATGGAGAGCTTCAGTTTCAGTGCATTAACGGCTGATAACGGCACTCATAGAACACCTCACAGCCAATCACATTGCAGGGTCAGAACTAACTGTGGTATAATTATGTGTTCTATAATTAATTTAAGCTATGGAGCAGTGGAGAGAATGCTCTGCATTGTAGGTTAATACTAAATTCAACCAAACTATGAGGGAAAAAAAAAACAAATTATTTAGTAAACAAAACGTGTTCGACAAACCAGTTGTAAAGTTGTGAAGAGGTAGAGTTACAGGTATACAGGGAATAGCTCTATTTGAGTCATGTTCTAATACATATTATAGCAGGAACTATTTAACTAAATAAAAAAATAATAATACTAATAAAAGTCAGTCAATCTGAACTTTAAAAAAAAAAAGTGGCAAAGAACATCAAAAATATTATGATGAAACTGGCTCTCATTAGGACCGCCGCAGGAAAGGAAGAGCAAGAGTTACCTCTGTTGCACAGGATTGATTCATCAGTGTTATCAGCCTAAAAAAAACTTAAGTTAACAGCTCCCCAGAAAAGAGCACCTAAATACTGCTTAACAAAGTATTTTGGTTTCTTACATGTTCGATTATAGTCTGGATGACTAGCATTAACTTACAATATAGGAAAAATAAATAAAACATTGTCATAAAGTGTTACCTGAGGAGATGGCTTGGGAACACCCACACCTGTATATGCTGTGATGTGTTATCGTGTGAGCCAAAATGAACATGAGACAGAGTGCCTATTTTTGAAAAGCAAGCCACAGGAAACAACCCAGCAAATATGTGGAAGAAGGAACTGTGGTCAGATAAGACCAAAATTAGCAGAAAACAAACACTGCTCATCATCCTGAACACATAGGCGCTGATCCCCACTGTAAAACATGGAGGTGGTAGCATTTTGCTGTAGAGAAGCTGGTCAGAGTTGATGGAAAGAAGGACGAGTCAAATACAGGGCAATCTTGAAAAAATAAAAATGTTGGAGGCTGTAAAAGACTTAAGACTGGGAAGGAACTCTCTTCCTCCAGACTCTGGTCTCTTGATTTCCAAATGAAATGTAAAATTTACTGATGATCAGTGATGGTTTGGAAAGACATGTCATCTGCTGGTGTTGATCCACTGTGTTTTATTATCAAGTCTAAAGTCAGTGCAGTTTTGTTTTCCCACAAAATCTTACAGCACTTCATGCTTCCCTCTGCTGATAACTTTTCCGAAGATGCAGATTTCATTTTCCAGCAGGATTTGGCAATTGGTCTTATATAGTATTTTAATGTTCTGAGACACTGATTTTTGGGTTTTCATTGGCTGTAAGGAATAATCATCAACAATTAAAGAGAGAATAAATGCTTAAAATAGATCACTCTGTGTTTAATACATCTATATAATATATGAGTTTCACATTTTATACTGAATTACTGAAATAAAGTAACGTTTCAATGATATTGTAGAATAGAAGAAATGCACCAAAAAACATGAAATCATAAGCATGCTGACCTCACCTTGTTCAGGCTTGACTCCAACAACAACATGAACATCCTTAGCGTGTACATGTATACCAGTAAAAATGCTCGGACCCCATTAACTACTGCTGAAATGCTTACACTAATGAATAAGCAAGCGGCAACTGGCTGAATAAGCAGAAAACACCTCAAAACAGCCTGAGAGCGAGACTGTGGAAGAGCGAGGCTTGTGTATCTTAATGATGGTACTGGGTGGTCATGGTAATGGGCATCTAAACCTTGGGGGCTGCAGGATTTCTGTAATTCACTGCTTGCTTAGAGAATAAACATCGTAAACATCAGCACAGAGAGCAGAATATAGAAACTAGTAATATAGGTGCTCTGAATCATGATCTTGACAGAACCACTAGCAAGCCTATTACAAGCTATGAGTTTCAGGAGTTGTATATGTGTGTAATATGTTTTTTTTTTCTGAAAGGAAGACTGAGAGAAAAAATATGAGCTTTTTAGTGTCCGTGCCTGAGGACAGTATTAGTGCACTCAGCTACTCTTCTTCACAAATACGACAAGGTGCAGCAGCACTAAAGTGTAATATCCTACAATTTGTTTTTTCTCCCTAAGGCTCACTTATGGCATCAATGTGGGTTTATGTACCAAAACACTGATAATAGGCCTCTTTTACGTTTCTGAAAGCTGTAACTGATTTTTTTCAAGTTACGTTCGAACAAATAATGCAGAAAACCCTTGAAAGTTATGCATCCCAGGTCCACAAGGAATGTGAAAACTACAGTAAAAAGTTGACTAAAATTCAAACAAACTCTCTGCTCATCAGCCTAAACGTACACACCATCCTCACTGTGAAACATGGTGGTGGCAGCATCATGCTGTATAGCAGCTGGTCAGAGTTGATGGGAAGAAGGACAGAATCAAATACAGGGCAATCCTGGAAAAAGAAAACTGCTTGAGGCTGTAAAAGACTTAAGACTGGGACGGAGATTGACCTTCCAGTAAGACAATGACAATGATATATGCTTGTGTATAAGTTGAATAGTATGTTTTTTTTTAAAGGAAGACTGAGAGAAAAATATGAGCTTTTTAGTGTCCGTGCCTGAGGACAGTATTAGAGCACTCAGCTGCTCTTCTTCACAAATACGACAAGGTGCAGCAGCATTAAGGTGTAATATCCTACAATTTGTCCTCTTGTTTTTTCTCCCTTAGGCTCACTTATGGCATCAATGTGGGTTTATGTACCAGTGATAATAGGCCTCTTTCACATCTCGTTTCTAAAAGCTGTAACTGATTTTTTGTTGGAACAAATCATGCAGACAACCTTGAAAATTATGCATCCCAGGACCACAAGCAGTATACTTTACTAATAAAAGATAGATTCAATGTATTTTAGTGAAAACTACAGTAGAAAGTTGACTACAATTCAAACAAACTCTCTGCTCATGTAATAATACTGTGCCTGAGGACAGTATTAGTGCACTCAGCTACTCTTCTTCACAAATACGACAAGGTGCAGCAGCATTAAAGTGTAATATCCTACAATTTGTCCTCTTGTTTTTTCTCCCCAAGGCTGAGAGAAAAAATATGAGCTTTTTAGTGTCCGTGCCTGAGGACAGTATTAGTGCACTCAGCTACTCTTCTTCACAAATACGACAAGGTGCAGCAGCACTAAAGTGTAATATCCTACAATTTGTTTTTTCTCCCTAAGGCTCACTTATGGCATCAATGTGGGTTTATGTACCAAAACACTGATAATAGGCCTCTTTTACGTTTCTGAAAGCTGTAACTGATTTTTTTCAAGTTACGTTCGAACAAATAATGCAGAAAACCCTTGAAAGTTATGCATCCCAGGTCCACAAGGAATGTGAAAACTACAGTAAAAAGTTGACTAAAATTCAAACAAACTCTCTGCTCATCAGCCTAAACGTACACACCATCCTCACTGTGAAACATGGTGGTGGCAGCATCATGCTGTATAGCAGCTGGTCAGAGTTGATGGGAAGAAGGACAGAATCAAATACAGGGCAATCCTGGAAAAAGAAAACTGCTTGAGGCTGTAAAAGACTTAAGACTGGGACGGAGATTGACCTTCCAGTAAGACAATGACAATGATATATGCTTGTGTATAAGTTGAATAGTATGTTTTTTTTTAAAGGAAGACTGAGAGAAAAATATGAGCTTTTTAGTGTCCGTGCCTGAGGACAGTATTAGAGCACTCAGCTGCTCTTCTTCACAAATACGACAAGGTGCAGCAGCATTAAGGTGTAATATCCTACAATTTGTCCTCTTGTTTTTTCTCCCTTAGGCTCACTTATGGCATCAATGTGGGTTTATGTACCAGTGATAATAGGCCTCTTTCACATCTCGTTTCTAAAAGCTGTAACTGATTTTTTGTTGGAACAAATCATGCAGACAACCTTGAAAATTATGCATCCCAGGACCACAAGCAGTATACTTTACTAATAAAAGATAGATTCAATGTATTTTAGTGAAAACTACAGTAGAAAGTTGACTACAATTCAAACAAACTCTCTGCTCATGTAATAATACTGTGCCTGAGGACAGTATTAGTGCACTCAGCTACTCTTCTTCACAAATACGACAAGGTGCAGCAGCATTAAAGTGTAATATCCTACAATTTGTCCTCTTGTTTTTTCTCCCCAAGGCTCACTTATGGCATCAATGTGAGTTTATGTACCAAAACACTGATAATAGGCCTCTTTCACTCATCTCTGAATGGCCAAAAAAAAAAAAGTAAGAATGTGTTTTTCTGTCTGTAATACACAGAAAAGAAGACTCTTAATATTCCACTATTGAAATCTATATAGCAAATAAATCCAATTAACTAAAACTTTGAAACGTTTTTTTTTTTCTTTTTTTGACATTTAAAGCCTGTGTTTAATATTTTACATTTTAAATTGACCATCCCAAAAAAAATGATAAAAAAGTGTTCTAAGTCACATTAAATGAGAAAAAAATGTCTGTTACTTTGCCTCAATGGCTCTAGTACTACTGTTTTTCCAGAGTTTTAGCAGTGGGCGGGGCCAGGTTATCATTTTATTGGTTTATAAACTTGTTTATTGGCGTGTTCAGGGTCTATTCTGATACTCAACAGCTTTTAAATAGTGTTATGTGCAATAAAACGTTTTAAAATGAAGAAAATACGTAATTTGTCTATTGTGATAGATACAGGACCTGAAAGGGTTAAGCTGTGAGTGTGTATTTGCACATCTGTGTCAGCAATGATTGCATTTTAAAGCAGCTGAATTCACCTCATTATACACCTTGTTATAAAATATTATTCTAAAATAATAAAATGATGCATTATAGAGCCGATTTTCCATCTTGCTGTCTCAGACAGAATTAAAAACCCTCATTAAGAAATACTTTCATCATTAATTTCATTGACTAGTTTGGTGGAGTTTTGGTCATAAATATGCATGAGATGATTAACACATCAATTTTGCTTGGCTGCTGCTGAGATGATCATGTTGATAAATACTGTTGCTGTACAGAGAGAGCACTGCACCAAGAAATGCCACCATAACTTTCTGAACGGGAGTTTGTGAACTTTTTTCTTTAATGATTTTTTTTTTTTATGAACTTTAAGTTCTTTAGAATGAAGGAGCTCCATCCTGTACTTTTGGGATGAGTTTGGAAACCATTTACCTCAGTAGTGCCAATCCTACATTTATTTTAAAAGTGTTGTTCCAGTCCCAGCTACTTATCTAGCTACCTCAGCAGTTAAACTGTAAACCTATATTTACCTCAACAGTGTTATTTTATTCATAAACGTACCTCAGCAGTGCTGTTCAAGTCACATATAAGTGAAATTTACACAGGAAAAGGCATTCGGTCTTTTGATAAACAAACCAATGCTAAGGCTAACTAAGCAATCTCAGCTAAAGTTAGTTGGCCCATTGCTGACACAAATGTGCAAATGCGCACACACACACACACACACACCCCTTGTCTAATCCCTGTAGAGAATGAATGGATACATTTGATCATGTTGGCATCATGTCTAATGTCAGCTGCGGGCTAGAAAGAGGATAAAACAGTGGAAAATGTCCTGTGTACTCTGGAATCATGGAGCTCTATCCAGTACATTTGGGATGAGTTGGGAAATTAGGGATGATGAAGTGGGGTGGTGATTATTCAATATAATGATCTGACTAATGCCTCATGAAGGCCGAAGCAATCAAATCTAGTATAATCTATTTTTGGTCAGTAGAGTCAGTAACTCCAACAAAAGCAGGATACATTATTTTATACACTGACATGCTACATTATTTGGTATGACATGCTCTCTCCGTATGGAATGATACATTTCTGCTACCTAAAAAATTAAATGTCCCATTCAACTTGCAGCTCAGCCAATCAGCTCTCCCTTCTGCTATGCCTCTAAACCCATACATCACCCAGTTTTTTTTTTTGTTTTTTTTTTTTAAGCCTTTTTCAAATTTGAGCTGAGGGTGGAGTCAGCAAATATAAGATCAGGGGGTATAGTGCTCCTTTAAGATTAATCAACATGCTTCAATTCCTTATAATGAGAAATTGAATGAATCTAGCTGGATTTGAGCTTAGTAATTGTATTACTCAGCGGATATGAACTGTATAATCTTATTCGGAGTGCTCTTAGATCTCTCATTCTGAAAATAACTGAAAACAAGTGATAATCGAGCAGTTTTTAACACAGCACCTGCGACAATGATATTAAACACTTATTTTTACCCATGTTTTAGCTGTTGTGTGTTCACATCGTAGTTTAATATTATTTTCTGTGAGATTACTGCAGTAATCGGATTATAAAGTGAATTTAAATGCACTCACTGAATGAGTAGGAGTTTCAGTACTTTAGTCAATATCTGTTATGATGGTGGAAGCAATAGCACACAGCAAACTGTGTGTTTTGTCTTGGTCTTTGTATGAAATGGGGGTCAGGCTAGCTTTCATAAAGAACCCTGCCACTGCAATCTTTCTGCAATATAACCAAGTTCAAAAGTCACAGCACAGACCAAACGATACAATGATTCTCCTGCAGACAATATCAGCTCAGGCTACAAATATGACCTGCTTTATGTGTATAAACGCTGGAGCATCTTTCCATTTTTCGTGGATGGATGCCACTAGGGATGCAACGTATGAATAAAAAATCTTAAAACTGAACAAAATAAAAGATTTTCCCCAGTGAATAAAGTTCATAGCCTAAATGTATTTACTCTTTGTTTTTTCAAGAAAAAAATACAAAAATACAATTAAAACCTACTGAAGAAAGAAAAAAACCTCTACCTCAGCATTGATAATTATGCATTTATTTAAACAGTGGTGTTCCAGTCCAGACCTTTAACTAGTTAACTTTAATAATCTAGCTACCTCAGCAGTCCAATTGCAAACCTATGTATAGACCTCAACAGTGCTATTCTAATTATAAACTTACCTCAGCAGTGCTACTTATGTCACATATGAGTGACATTTTCACAGGAAAAGGCTTACAGTCTTTTAGTAAGCAAACCAATGATAAGGCTAGCTAAGCAAGCTCAGCTAATTTTTTTTTATCAAGCTTGATAAGTGATGCTGAACATTTTATTTAATTTAATTTATGCATAATAATTAGAGCAAAAGTGAACTTTAACCTGTTTTTTTTGTATACTCTGTAAAGTGTGCTCTATAGCAATATCATGGGGCAGAGGAGGAGAGGGCAGAGTATGGGCCTGCTACCAACGTGGCAAAACCTACAAAAGGGTTTGTACGTAGCAAGGGATCAAATAATGGTTTTCTTCACTGTGTATGTGTCATTGCTTTTTATACATTAACTGAACTTTTTAATAATTTGGACAAATTCCAAAAGTGTTTATTTTTATTTATTTTTTTTAACCTTTTTAGACAAATATTTTGGGTTGCCAAATATTCGCTGCATCCACGGCATGCCACAACAAGCATGTTCAACAAGGATAGAATGAATATCTTACTCAAGCACTGCTGGGAATTTTACTGTGATGTTATTGATGAATAATGAAAGCAAATCGAGGTTTCACAATCTGGTTTAACAGCCCCACAGCTGTAATCAACAGTATATCTCCATCAGCTCCAGCAAGCCTGCAAACACTACTCACATCATTCAGGTCATGATAATACTGCAGCTACAGCGTTTAGAGAAACCTGCTTTGTTTTAGGGAGACGCTGCACACAGACAGGGCACGGCTCAATGTGGGTCAGGGGTGTCTGAGTCGACCGGCTGTCTGTGTGTCTGCTGCTGTACACAGGTCAGGGAGGAAGAGGAGGGGCACAGCAGTCTGCTGAGAAAACACACAGACACAGAGAGCGCACGCATGCACACGAGCCACTTACAAGCTGGCCTTGACCCCCTCATGACCCCGTTTTTTTTTCCAGACATGTATGTGGGTGGCCTCACCAGTGTGAAGGAAAATGAAGAAAAGGAAAACAATAAAAAGCATAATATATGTAGGGGTGTGAATTTCATGGGCTTAAGATTCATTATTATGATCGACATCCTGGAAAAGATTTAGTCTTTCCTCAAAGCTTCCTCAAATTTCGATATAAATCTGATTTAATATGATTATTTTTATACAATTGTGAGTAATTTACAGCAACAGTCCACACAAATATGGATATGTTTAAAAACGGAGGATTTTAAAAATATCTTCATCCACATAAGCAGCTTTTTTAATAATATTCCCGTCCACACTTAAACGCCATACCACTCAAAAAAAGCAGGTAACGTTAAATTAAGCTGTAAACATGTTATTAATCTGCAAATCACAGAAAAAAACACTTTCCATGTTTCAGGCTCATCCTGAACAGGCTAAGCTAACGTACACAAAAAGCAGACAAGCGGCGTCTCGCTGCGTGAGGTCAACGTTTTCAGAAAAGCTCCGTTTTCAGTGAACGAAAACACAATTTTCGTGTAGATGAAAGGGTCAAAAAAGAGACAACAATCGCAGTTTTTTCAAATAAACGTGTGGATATTTTTGTAGACGGGGCCTTAGTTACAGCGACTCTGGTTTAGAACACTGGAACTACTGCACTATGTAACTCTGGTGGAACTGCATAAGCTCTCTTGCCAGCATTGCATAACACTGCATAACACTACCCAAAATAATACTTGTGTAAAATCCTGTAATATTAATTTACCACCTCACTCTACGCTTCTTTCACTTCAGATATGTTAGCTTGTCAACAAAAGCATGTAACATAAAGCATAAATTACACTTCTCAACTGCAGGGGGAGCCCAGGAGCAAAAAATATACATTCTTACATAATTATTACATACTTTAAATGAGCATTTGTTAGTTATCTCTTTGTCAAATACTGTGTGTAATAATAATAAAATAATAGTTTTTAGTAATGGCATGTCTCAAAGATATACATACATTGAATGACAAGTTTAAAGTGAGGCTCATTCATACATCCCTGCTCAGCTGCAGCTTAATGATGCAAAAACTAACACAGGTAGTGACTGATGAACTCGAAAGATAAACTACTGAAGAATGAATACACTTGACTATTCCTCCTACAGCAAATTATTTTAAGGCACATTCTAGACTTCAAGACCCTTCAACTTCAGAATGTACAGCACCACATATGGGTCAATTAAGTACATTAAGTACAGCTGCATCAGGGGACAAAAAAAAAGGAATTTTTGGGCAGAATTGTAGAATATTCTATTTACAATTAACAAGCAAGCTTATATTCCATAAAACAAACAGCTTAATTTCATGTTTTGTGTCATCCACTTGCCATTTTCCCTTTCATATATTATTCAAACCAAGAAACGGTGTGAAGAAATGATGCCTGTTTTCCACAAAATCAGGCAGATTGAAGATTGTTAATTATTCATTCAGTCTTGCTGACCCACCTTCATCTGCGGGTTTGTTAATGGTGTCTCTGAAGACGGCTGAGATTTAACAGCTCTCGTGCTGAAGCTGCAGCTGTGCTTTTGAATGTGGAGTACTTGACTCTGAATTGGTTATTTTTCCCACACTTATCGTTATCCGAGTCTTTTTTTTTCTTAATCCAGCCCTCACAGCAGGCAGTAAAGAAATAAATGCCCCGAGTCTGAGCAGATCTCGTGGAGGTGGATGAACAGCAGTTTAATGATACAAGAAGATCAGAATGAAGAACAGAACATGTTTGGGTGATGCTGGACTGACTACACTCTTACATATAACGAGCTTCAATTGGCTCTTTGAGCTGTAAAGCTGTAAAAGAAACAGCTTTGTAATAGAAGTGTGTGAGATTGCAGAACTTTTTAAAGGCTTAAAAGAAACTTAAATGGATGCAAAGGGTTTTCAAACCAATTTAAAGTTTCTACACTGGTTTAAAGCCTTCACTAACAGTGAACTTCTATATATTGTTTCAGCGTCTGTGACATTCTGCTTATTTTACAGCTGTTTTTTTTTTTTTTTTTTAAACAGAGCCTTAATGAACTGGTATGGCAGAAGGAAGACCTTGGTGCAGGCGATGCTATTAGAGACAGTGTAACAGGGCTGTTGGAGTAATGGCTGAGAGTGAGAGAGGTTAGGATACAATGACTCTGTAAGCAGCGTCATGCTAGACTTTAAATCAAAGCATGACAGAACACCATATTAGGCTTGTGTGAAGGCCATACGCACAGACACTCGCTCTCCGTCAAGTGATCCAGCACTAAGAGGCCCTGCTCCTCAATGCAGAACAGAGCCACTGCACTCTGACCCATCACCCACTTAATGGTGCAGCCATTCTGGGCCCATAAATCAGTCGAGATAAGCAGGATTCTGTCAGTAAAACAACCGCAATACTTTGTTTAAATCTTTATTAATGAATTTATGACAATACACAGGATCAACAAAACTGCAACTATCTTTCCAAAATAACCTGAAGCCCTCACTACATGCAGCACTACAGGAGTTGGACAATGAAAATGAAACACCTGTCATTTTAGTGTGGGAGGTTTCATAGCTAAATTGGAGCAGCCTGGTGGTCAATCTTCATTAATTGCACATTGCACCAGTAATAGCAGAGTGTGAAGGTTCAATTAGCAGGGTAAGAGCACAGTTTTACTTAAAATATTGCAATGCACACAACATTATGGGTGACATACCAGAGTTCAAAAGAGGACAAATTGTTGGTGCATGTCTTGCTGGCGCATCTGTGACCAAGACAGCAAGTCTTTGTGATGCATCAAGAGCCACGGTATCCAGGGTAATGTCAGCATACCTCCAAGAAGAACCAACCGCATCCAACAGGATTAACTGTGGACGCTGTAAGAGGAAGCTGTCTAAAAGGGATATTTGGGTGCTAACCCAGATTGTATCCAAAAAACATAAAACCACGTCTGCCCAAATCACGGCAGAATTCAATGTGCACCTCAACTCTCCTGTTTCCACCAGAACTGTCCGTCACCACAATAAATTATTGTGGTCTAAAACCAGGTGTTTCAGTTTCATTATCCAACCCCTGTAATACCAAAATAGGAGATTAACAGCCATGTGCACAACATGAGGACATTTCATTAAAAAATTACCTTTTAATAAAGAGAAGGACATTTGATCTTTACTTGAACCATACTGAGAGAATGAAGTGTGCTTATACAACTATATAAATAAAAAAACAACATTTTTAATAATATGTCAAAAGTAATTCACATTTAAATTACTTTAAATTGCTTTGTGAATAAAAAGTTACACATGTATTACTACTTAATATATGCAGTTGCAAAAAAAAGTATGTGAACCGTTTAGGATTACTTGGATTTTTTTGCATAAATTGGTCATTAAATGTGTTCTGATCACAACAATAGACAAACACATATATATTTTGTGTGGTATTAGATTAAGCAGACTGTGTTTGTCTAACGTTTTTTTTATTTTTTTAAGTTACACAAACTGTGTTTGTGTAAGTTTTTATTCACAAAGCAATTTAAAGCAATTAAAATGTGAATTACTTTTGACATTTTATAAAAATATATATATACATAGATATGTTTAAGGAAAATGTAAGACTACCCAAAAGCTGAAGCAAAAGTATAAATGGGCCATGTAACATGACAATGTTACAATGATAAAATCTATAACCCTATTTATAGGTGCTGTAGGGTAAACTAAAATAGAATATGCACGTAAGAAACCTCTCAATCATCACACAGCTGAAAGAATTCTGCATGGAGGAGTGGGAAACACATTAGTCTAATCCTAGGGTGTCCAATCTTATCCGCATAGGGCTAGTTTGGCTGCAGTGTTTTTTTCCAGCCTTGCAAAGGTGCATGATATCAGTTATTTGAAGACTGATTATAGGTTTGATACCTGGGTTCGACAAGCTGCTGCTGTAGGGCCCTTGAATAAGGCCCTTAACACTCACTGCTCAATGAACACCACAGCAATGGGCACTTCTCGCTGCTTTAGGCACTTCACACAATATGTATGCACTATTTCCTTTCGGAGTGTGCTCACTATTGTGTATGTGTGTGTGTGTGTGGGTGTTTTCAACGCACGATAGGTTAAAGAATGAGGTCAAATTCCATCTGTATGTCCAGAACAAGTAAGGGACATACATGGTTGTCTTTGTCTTTGATTAAATCTGTAAAATCAGGCATGATGTTAAAAGTTTGGAAATTAAACCTGCAATCAAATTTGACCTTTGTGAATAAAATTGGACACTCATGGCCTAGTCAATGTCAGATTACGTTATAAAATAAAAAAAGAAAAATAGCAGATATTAGGTCAATTGATTTTTGGGCAAATGTTTGTCAAAGGGCATTTATCAAATTCTTTGTGTTTAGCTATATTACCTGTAATTCATCTCAATACATCGCCAGGCACATTGTTATCTTACACCCCACCAAAAGTCTATTATTACACCTTGCGCCCGCACTGGTTAAATAGTGATGGAGCGTATGAATATATCTATGTCGATGGGCATGGTGGTGTGGAAGTGAGGGGTGTTCAGGTGAATTTCTGGCATTTTGCTATCTTCGCAGCAAAAAAAAACAAAACAAAAAAAAAAAAACACAGGTGCACCACTGACCAAATACAACCTCGACAACAGTCAACAATCAACAAACCCAACTTTTACATCAATAATAAACAGAATACTAAATAAAACAACATTGTTATTTTCATAAACTACCTACTTGCGCAGGTCAGATTCCTCGGCTAAGAAGAGCAGAAGCAGTGCGCCATTAAAATACCAATCTGCCAAAGTCAGAGCGCACCTGCCTCTTAAACGGAATGGCAAGTGGCAAGACTATTTTAATTTCACGTTATGCCTAAAAAACACAACCATGAATAATTAGAAGAATAAGTACATGCCTTTTGCATGTTTTAAGCTAAGCCAAGGTGTACTTTTCCCATTGTTACGATAGCAAAGACACAGACATGCCCTAAATCAAGCTGCATGGTGCAAAAATCACGTCTCGCCTAAAGATGGCTAAAATAGGGCCCCAAATGCCTATATTTGAAAATATGCTAAGAAAGCCGAATTTCTAACAGGGTAAACTCTTTTTTTATCGCCTGACCACATTGCCCAGTACTGAATAACTGATCTAAAGTGTCAATATTTTGTCTTTTTGTCTAAAAGCTTCTGATTTCCTTGTTTTTCACTCGTTCCTCAGCATCCTTTGTTCAGTAAAGTGGTAACTGGCCTCTTTTTTCCTCATCAGTAATTTCATTGCAGGTTCCTCTTACTGATCCCCAAGCTCTACTAAACCCCCTGCGTGCGCGTACACACACACACACACACACACACACACACACACTAAACTGTGCTTTCAGAGCAGCAGCAGCTCGGAGGATTTCTTTCACAGATGGTGGTCCCCCCACTGTACCTCCCCCCTCTCTGGCTCCCCCTCACTCCCTCATTTTCTCTCCTTCCTCTGGGGTAAGAGGAGGAGGCAGGGGGAAGGAGGGACCCCCTTTGGCAGTTGCTAAGCAACAATGCACTCTTACATTAGGGTGCCCGGTCCACGCCCAAGCCTCAATTCACCTCATGCTGACCTCTGCACAGGAATCGCCCCTCAACACCAACAAACATTAACCCTAAACTACTGACTTCACAACAAAGACTGATACACACACACACACACACATTCCTGTACCCTCTCCAGCTCTTCAGTGGGCATTTTCCCCCTCCTCTGGTCTGGCCACAGGCGGGCTGTGTCTAGCATTGGAATGGGCTTGCTGCTAAAGCTCCACAGCCAGGAACTACTTGTGTGTTTTTGCTGAACTGCCAAGGCCTCGTTATGGTTTCTCCGGGTGACTGGCATCCAGAGCCGCTCTCTGATTTATTTACATACTGTTAGAGTCTGACAGACCCCCGGCCGAGCTGACGAGATGTAATTGTGCACCTCATCCATATAAAGTGTCAGTCTGGGAGCTGTTTGATTTGCTGAGCTTGCATTTGCGTTTTTTTAAATACGGTTTCTACATGTGTTTGTGATGCACTAACTGCACAATGACTGAGGAACAGTCTTAAGTAAGCAATGATATAAAACTGCAGCTTCTTTGGAAAGAGGGTTAGTGAGCAGTCGTATAATGTATCGTTTTTTGTTAATGATGTTTTTGATAATGCACACTTAAAATCCTTCCATTTTCCCAAAAATCATCGGTGTGCCTTTTAATCCAGTGCACCTTATAAATGAATTGTACCAGTCAGGTTGTAAGGGGCTGGAGTAGCATTAGCATTACCGACTAATCTCTAACCCTGCATTCACACTGGAACGCGACAAGCTTGTCGCTTGTGTCGCCTCGTGTTTGTAGCTTGTGGGCGTGTCAAGCTCAACGCACGCGTGTATCATGGTCCAGCCTTCGACAAGAAAAAAGGCACAAAAAAGGAATCGCTTGGCCACTTTATTCTACAGCTGTAACTCCCAAACTTGCTGGACTCTTGGCCGTTTCTGTGATTTACCTGTGTTGGAAACGCAGCCGTTCCCGCAGATTGACGTGGGTCACCCTATTCAACAGAATGAACAGCGAAAGAAACGAAAAATACAGATGGCAGACGCTTGAGGACGTCGGACCACCTTGTTTGTGATTGCTCCAAAGGAAAGCTAGAATCAATCGGGTTAGAATGTCACTTCACCGTTTCATAATTAATTTGCATAAAGTTGAGAAAAATTCAGCTTTGTGTCGCTCTGTCGCTTTGTCACTTGTTGCCTCTCACGTGTCACGGCGGCAAAACGCGCTCTGCCATTGGAAATTAATGGTCGCCTGTCGCTTTTTCGCTTTCCAGTGTGAACGCGGGGTAACGGTTCCTAAGTGCAGCATTGTCGGGCGGTATTAACTGCCAACCTATGTGAAAGCGAGGAATAGACCAATTCTTTCGTCATTCAGACAAATGAATAGATCTATAAACAATTGGTTGATTCCTTGCTTTCACATGGGCATACAAAAACACACTTGAGGATGACATTCCAGTACATCTGAGAACCTGTGAGACTTTGACAGCTACTGTTGACAAGCTGCTAAAGCTCATATATATCTAAGGTCCTCATCCCACAGTGAGCCGATACCATGTACGGTCAGCAAACAGCAGCAGCTGTTCAGGGACATCAGTATGATGCTCCCCATCAGACAAATAACAACAAATAACATTTTTTTGTCCTGTTCAGAACAGGCTTTCAGTAAACCCATATATCAACCCAAATGATAAGCATGTGTGTTTATAGGATAAGGTACAGTATTATTAGCAACATACAGATATTTAGTATTGAGTGGATGTTTTAAATTAGAACACTTGGCATTAGATATAGTGCTAACAGGTTCAGGTCCTATTCCACTGGCATTCTAGCATTGGGTGCAAATTTAAAATAGCTGAATTAACTTTTTAGAATGGGCCTCCACAATCATTTGGACAAATAGTGTGTGTCTGATATTAGCAACTTTCTATATTAAGCACTGCTGGATATACACTCCTGACAAATGATCCCCCTGTACCTGACCTGTAACCCCTCTGTAACCTCTGTGCAACCTTCTGTCATGGTCAGACTCTGTCAAAGGTCTGTGAAGGTCCAGATTTAGCATTCCTGTTACAGCATATATAGTACATATGAGATGTGTGTGCATTCTACACTGACATTCCACATGTCCTTGACTTTGCCACGTCTTGTAGACGTTGAAGAACATGAGAAGAAGCGTATTGAGCCTCCTGTATGAGACTTGCCAGATGTTGGTTGTGATCCATTACCACATTATCATACATTGCACTGTACACTGAGGGTGATTATGCCTACCATTGAACTATGATAATTCATGTTGGCTTGCCATGAGCACATTGCCCGGTGTTCAGCTTCACTCACAAGATAGAACCTCACAACTTATAGAGATATGGACATCCTCTGTGGTAATACTTCATGCAAAACTTAGTTCCAGACTTTCAGATGCGAAGACTAATCATTAGATCTGGACCAGGCTTCAAAGCCCCTTTCACACCTGCTACTTCGGTCAGAAAGTCTAGACCAAACATGGTAGTAGGGGTGTGGCGAGACACTAATCTCACGAGACGAGACGAGACACGATATTGGGTTCACGAGAACGAGACGAGACGAGATTTAAAAATAAAATTTTAAAGAAAACATCAAAAATGAAAAATGGCTTGAAAACTAGAGATTTATTTGACAAAATCATATAACGCAAACTTAACAGACTGGTTTCTCTCACACATTGATTTTATAAGAAATAGAAATAAAAATAAGATAAAAAAATAAAAATATTTTTTTTCTAGGTCTTATATAGAGCAAACAATAAGTGCAAACTACAACCAGTCATATTAAGCCCGTTTTCGGGCTCCCTATCTCCTTATAAAGGTGTTTTTTCACGACCGCGACCCTGACAACACGGGTTCCATCCCGCGTCTGCACAGATCTGATTGTCTGAAGAGAGCGTTTGGTGATCTTACCCCACACGTGATTGGTCTGTGATTTACTGCGCCGCAAAGCGTGTATACAATTAAATCCTTCTCAGTAGGTTTGGGTCCACATTGGACAACGTTTGGATCCGGACCGCGGTCCGCCCATTAGTGACCTCTGTTCTATACAAATACCCGAATTTTCCTCTTCTGCTGAGAGCTGCTCTCACTCTTCAGCTACCCGCTGTATCGCTACTGGGTTGCCAGATCCCTCTTAACATTTTTTTTTCTTCCTGCGAGACAGGTTTAAGCTTGACAAGAAATATTGTCACGTTTAATCTCGCGAGATATCGTGCCACGAGATCTCGTCACACCCCTACATGGTAGTTATGAAAGTTTCCCTAAATACTGCTGTACCATAACTTTTTACATATTACTGTTGCGTTTTATTTAACATTTCTTCTTTCTCACTCAACACACTGAAGCCATTTATTGTACACTTTTTTTTATTAGGGTTTTTTTTTTATGTTGTGGTGGTCTCTAGAATAACCGAATATTCTGTGAGCTGGCTTTTGTGCTTCTGTTAGGCTGTCAGGCTAGTTTAGTTGGTCGAGGAGTGGGCAGGGAAGAATGACAGGATTTCTGCACTTATTTATGTATATACATGACATGCAAATGTCTCGCCTCTGACTGGCTAACAGCACTATGATGCTCCCTTCACGGATCTGCAGTGGGCGCTCACAAGCCAAGATGTCTGAGGTCATGAATCTTAATTTACGGGTTGACGTCAATCTGGGTGCTTTACCAGATTCACCTTTTTTTCTGTTTTCTTTTATAGTTTTTCCTGCAGCAGCATATACAACAAGAGTGATCTACTGTATGGATAAAGCAAGTTTTTATATATTTAATGCAACTATTTCCTGTTTTTGCTGTTTTGTCTTTTGTCTTAATGTCATTCAAGTGGTCAGATGAGTGTTCAGGAAGGACGAGCAGAAAGCTGATGCCACACAGCAGAGAACACAACCTCTCCATCCTTCTCATATTTTCTAAACAGCAGCAGAAAGGGCTGCTCGCGCTCTGTGTCAGCGGATTGTCAGTGCTAAGGAAAGGTCACAGCGCATGTGGAGAGCTCTCCTGTGGTCGTGATCTGAACTCTCCGAGTCATTAGCCGAGCTGTGCTGTGACTGAGACGGCTGCAGCCGGCTGTGTTTCTCTCTGTTCCGTTGGTGAAGGAGTGAAATGTCTAGGCTAATTCGGTTGTAGAAGCCGCCGGGCCGAGTCCTGTGGAAATTGGTAGTCTCCCGCATTCCTGGCTGACCTACAGCATTTGTGGAATGTATGCTGGCTTTACTTTTTCTTGGCAGACGGGGGCCTTCAGCTGATCTGGAATCAGATACTATCCACTATACTGTCAATATAACTGAAGCTAAAAACTGTTAGAAACTGTTTGAAAGTTATCAGATGGGAAATAATTTCTCTTAAAAGGTATAGTAATAAAAATACTATTATAATCTTAGTTTTTATTTTTATTTCATGATTCATTTTAAGCCCTATCTGGACGGGATTAGTTTCTCAGGGGGGTCCTGGGGTAATTTTCTCTTTTATGTTATGGCGGTCCTCTGATTTAATTCCTGTCCAGATTGACCATGTGTGTGTTTTTCTCAGACATCCTCTAAGAAAATTACAGGCTAAATTAGGTACTGTTTTTCGCTGAACTCCGTGGTCCTCCAGTAATTTTAGTCCCGTCTGGACTCAAATCTCTGAGTTTCGTCTCCTCGCATTTAATAAAATAGCTATTTGTCCACTGCCACGCTTCGTAAATACACTTTGGGCGCTCGTTTCCACGGAGATCCACGTAAACACAAGAGAGAGTGGAAATGGAGGAGCTACTGAACGCAATGTCACGTGACTGAGAAAGCGCGCAAAAAACTGGGTCCTCCTGTTTTTTTCAATTGCAGGATTTGCAGGATGCAAGAATTTTATCACTGAGTAGAAGTGTGAAATATTTTTCACAGACGTCCCCCTGAGAAACTAATCCCGTACAGATAGGGCTTTAGACACATTTTTTTTCCCCCCAAAAACAGCCAATGAAAGAACAGTAACATTACTATAGGCATGTGAATTAACAGAAATATGTTTTTACTATACAAATTTTAAGTCTGCATTCAGATTAATGCCATACACACATAGTGTGACTATGAGAACCAGTGTCCTGTCTCGTGAATTTTGCCATATCCCATGAAGGCTAATGAATGCTGCACTGACTTGTGGGATATGTTTGTGTGGTAGGGCTGCACAATATATTGTTTCAGCATCATCGTTGTAATTTGTGCACACACAATATTCACATTGATGTTTTTTTTATTTTTAAGAATTACAGTTTTGTTTACTTAACTTAGCTTAACAGGTCTCGCCACCCAGCGGCGCGCCTGCTGAAATTAGAAGGAAAATATGGCAACACCCCGGTTCCTAATACTAGTTACTAGTGTTGCATAAAACGCGTCTTATAATCTGATGCGCTTTATGTATTAAAATAGGTCAGAAAATAACGCTATAGTACCAAATTTAAACTATTGGATCCAAAAACAATAAAACTGAAACACCTGTCATTTTAATGTGGGAGGTTTCATGCCTAATTTGTACCAGCCTGGTGGTCAATCCTCATTAATTGCACATTGCACCAGTAAGAGCAGAGTGTGAAGGTTCAATTAGCAGAGTAAGAGCACAGTTTTGCTCAAAATATTGCAATGCACACAACATTATGGGTGACATACCAGAGTTCAAAAGAGGTCAAATTGTTGGTGCACGTCTTGCTGGCGCATCTGTGACCAAGACACGGTATCCAGGGTAATGTCAGCATACCACCAAGAAGGACCAACCACATCCAACAGGATTAACTGTGGACGCTGTAAGAGGAAGCTGTCTGAAAGGGATGTTCGGGTGCTAACCTGGATTGTATCCAAAAAACATAAAACCACGGTTGCTCAAATCACGCAGAATTCAATGTGCACCTCAACTCTCCTGTTTCCACCAGAACTGTCCGTCACCACAATAAATTATTGTGGTCTAAAACCAGGTGTTTCAGTTTCATTGTCCAACCCCTGCAGTTATCCAATTTTTCTGCAAGGTTATTTACACTGTGGGTTTTTATAGAGTGAACACCTTATTAACCTTCACCTTATTTTCTTTTATAGGATTATAAAATATTAAAAAGACATGTGACCACCTTCTAAAACTGATGTTTTTGCATGTTGTAAATATACAGTGTGAACAACTCACAGAAGTACACTCACTCATATCTAGCTGTTTGTCACACATTTTTGACAATCATAAACCGTATGTTTGCCCCATAAATATTGTCCAGTCTTTCTAAATTGATACTTTACTGATTTTTCTCTAAAGCCAATTCTGTAGAGTTTTAATGAAGAAAAGCAAGATTCAGCCCTGTTTCAATTAGTCTGAATGAAAAAATCTAATGCTTTTAATTGATTTTTATATTCGATTTAAAACTTGACTTCCGTTAATTGCTGCTAGCACTCCTTAATGCTTAATCAATGCCCTCCCATGTACATGCCCCATGTATGGTATTGGGCAGCAGGTGTCTGCAGCCTGCACCGCTGGCAGTGCAGTGCAGTTATGAAAGCAGCGAAGCTGAGAGCCTGCAGAAAGACCAAACAGCCTGTCATTTATTGATTCAAACTGTGAAGCTTCTAAAACACTGGAGCATTTCCATTGTAGCCAGCGAGTGCCCATTCAGTCCATCGATTAAAAATCAGTCCAGCATGTACCCACTGGCCTGTCATCCCACATCCCACAAGAAAAAACTAACATGCTAGAAAAGCTCTGGATAGGCTCTTGTGTTCGGCAAGTCTTTACTATAGTTCCTATGTATTTCTCTATCTAATACACTGTATGTTCAAATGTTTGTACTTTAAGTTACACCCATTGCTGGCACAGATGTACAAATGCACACACCGACAACGTGTCCAGATTCCTGCAGAGAAGTAATGCCTACTGTGCTCCAAACTATTTTGCAGGTTTTCATTAACTTTTTCCTTAATTACATAAATTAGACAGCTTTAAGTTTTTAGCCTTGCGTTTTAAAGAAAAAGCTTTTACACAACTACAATTGAAATACATTTATTGAATACTGTTTGCTGGCTAAAAATAAGGTATTTTCCCCAGCAGTGCTATTCAAATCACACGTATACATCAGCAGTGCAATGTTAATAATAAACAGTGCTACTCCAATCAATCCAATGTGAAATGTGAAATGTACACAGAAAAAGACAGCAATAAATTAGGTAAACAACCAAATGTTAAGACTAACTCACTTGTGTCGCCCCTACATTTCTCTCGTGCGGGGATGTTTCCGGCTGTTCGTGCTCGCATGAGTGGGTGGGTATCAGAGTGGTCGGTTAGCATGCTAGAAAGCTACATATCGAGCCATCCTCTACTTTCTTCCAGGCTTTATTTTTCTTCAAATTGCCCCGTATTTGAGCAAAAATGCATCATATAAACAGTTATTATCCTCTCTGCTATCTTCACAGATCTGAAGCTGTGGATCTCTGACCCCCGTGTCTATGATTGGTCTGTGTCACTTCACCGCCTGTTGCCTATCAATGTGAATGCAGGGTGAGTCACCTCAGCTAACATTACTATCCTAGTCCTGTACAGCTTTTTATTTTTTTAGCTGGAAATACAGTTTATTCAGAGATAGGAAACTAAATAAACTGATATGATACTAAAGCCATATCTGGACGGGATTAGTTTCTCAGGGGGACGTCTGTGAAAAATATTTCACACTTCTACTCAGTGATAAAACTCTAGAATATGGACTGCAATTGAAAAAACAGGAGGACCAGTGAGTTTGTTTGGCTTTCTCGGTCACATGACATCACGCTGTTTTGCACAAGGAACACGATGGTGGCGTCTAAGTGCTCTAAAAGACACTGGAGCAGAGAAGAGACACTGACTAACATTTTGGTTTAGGGTGAAGCCAAATTTCAGCAACAATCCAAAAGTACAGTTCACAACCACAAATTGTGGAAGTCAGTATGGAAACTGTGCTGTGTCCCTCCGTCAGTGCCACATTTGACTGGGTTGTGTTTATGTGGATCTCCGTCGAAACGCATGCCCAAAGTGTTGTAATTACGGTGTGTAGCAGTGGACAAATAGCTATTTTATTAAACGCGAGGAGACAAAACTCAGAGATTTCAGTCTGGACAGGAATAAAATTAACGGATGACCACGGAGTTCAGAGAAAAACAAGTAAGTAATTCAGCCTGTAATTTTTTTCAGAGGACATCTAGGAACTACACATATATGGTTGTTCCGGATGGGAATAAAATCACAGAGGACCCCCACAAAAAAGAAAATTACCCCAGAACCCCCTAAGAAACTAATCCTGTCTGAATAGTGTCTCACACTCCCTGCATTGTATTCAGCAGCAATCTGACACACTGTGTGGTTGGGAGCTGAAAGTCTGAACCAATCCAGGGTGAGAGGGGTTAATTACAGTAAGATTAATTAAGTACACAAAAAAACTACACAACACTCAATGGCAATAAGGCTCCAGTCTACATCATCAATACTGCAGAAATCAATCAAGTCACAACAAAAAAATGATACACTGCACAGTCATCGCTTGAGTGGCAGGCCAGTAAGTGTGAGAATACAGTGTTTGAAACCCCTCTTTTTCTGATGCTTAGTGGGTAAAACCGTGAGCTGCTTCAAAGCCACTCTCTTTAGCAGGATTCAGGGTTCAGAATCGGAGGCGGCAGCATGCTTTATGGTCCCTCCAAGCCAAACAGAAGCGAATGGCTGAAGCTCGCATGATTGCGGCTATCCCGTTTCCAACAGCAGCCAGTCTGCTGTGGTGAGGCTATAATTACTCACGCTTTACCAGCTCAGACAGACCAACACACCATGTCTGAAACTCATGCGCTGCTGGCGCAGAGAGGAACTCTACAATCCCTCACTGGAAGAGGTAGTCTGACGTAGAGCTCAGCATTACGGAAAAAAGTGACCACACAACACTAGAAAAGCCCAGCATAGTAGTTGTAGTAGTCTCTTCCAACAAATCATACAGGGCTGCACTGATGCTAGAGCCAAGTTTCTACTCTGAAATTAGAGAAAAAAAAAGAAAATATCAAAGTGTTTCCATTAGCTACTCTTCAACACTAAAATCTAACTGTGTGACACTAAAACCACATTAGCAGGAGAGACTCCTTTAGCTACTTGAGGGAGTCATCTTATATGACAGACTGTTACCAACAAAGGTGGACAAGGCACAGGGCGTTTCTGTGATAGCGATATTCCTTCTGATATTAAAAAACATTGGCATAATTATAATAGTGCATCAAAATGAAAAATATAACAAATTAATGTAAAACAAAAAATCAACCACAAAAGTGTAGCACATTTAGTGCATTTAAACTGTAACAATTAAAAGTAAACACAGTAAACAGCAAAGTATACTAGTGCATCTCATAAAAAAAATGTATTTCAGTAATTCTCACATTACATGTCTCTCCAAACCATCACTGATTGTAGAAACTTCACTCTAGACCTCAAGCAGTTTGGACTGTGTGTCTCTCCACTCTTCCTCCAGACTCTGCTCCCTTAATTTACAAATAAAATGCAAAATTGATGCAAAATTTTACTGATGATCAGTGATGGTTTGGAGAGACATGTCATCTGCTGGTGTTGATCCACTGTGTTTTATTATCAAGTCTAAAGTCAGTGCAGTTTTGTTTTCCCGCAAAATCTTACAGCACTTCATGTTTCCTTCTGCTGAACACATTTATCAAGATCAGGATTTCATTTTCCAGCAGGATTTGGCACACTGCCGATACTGCCAAAAGTACTAATTTGTCTTATATAATATTCTAATTTTCTGAAAAATTATTTTTGGGTTTTCATTTGCTGTAAGCCATAGTCATCAACAATAAAATAAATAAATGCTTAAAATGTGTGTTATATATCTATATAATATATGAGTTTTACATTTTTTAACTGAATTGCTAAATTAAAGTAACTTTTAATGATATTCTACTTTTCAGCAGGATAATGCTCACTTACATACTGCAATGTTTTTCCAGTTGTTGCTGCAAAGATGTGCAAACCCACAAATACACCAGTTCATCTAGTCCCTGTAGAGAAGTATTGCCAATAGAATAGTACTCTTTGGAGCACATAAACATAGACTGGCACCATGACTAATGTCACTTGTGGGCTAGAGAGAAATAAACCACACAGCATTTAAGAGTTAAGGAGATGTGGAACTCTGGAATGATGGTACTCCACTCATTACTTTTGAGATGAAGTGGATGGTTTAGGTTGGTGATCATCCAAAATCCTCACAAATGCAATGAACACAATCGAGTTCTAACAACAATTCTCCAAATTCTAGTAGAAAGCCTTTGCTGAATAGTAGACAGAATCATTCCTTCATAAACTGGAATAAACAATGACTGTTAAAAAGATGGAGATCGTGTTGCCGTTCCCATTCATTCAATGAAAATGAAGTCAAAATCTTCCGCCATGTTGGCGATCCTGAAACCTGAGTCTGCGCACTAGAGACCAAAGGAGGGAGAAAGACTGTGGAGAGACAGCCTACTCATTTAAATAACCCCGCCCCTGAGGGCTGTCTCCACAGAGCTATACACAGTCTATGGTCCCACCCATACAGCCATTGGTCCCCTCCCCGGATCGGTGTAACCCAGCCCTTTTACAATAACCACACCTTTTTTAATAAAGCTGAATAACGTTTTAAAAAACTAATTCTGAGGGGATATAAAAAATTGACAAAATAAGCAGTAGCTAGCTGTTGCATTTAAATAATGGAGGTATAATTACAGTATATTGGAAAAAAACGTGATTAAAAGTTGTCTGTTTTGCCATTGAAACCTATGGGGATGGGTGGGGTTACACAGCTTTCTGCAACCGAACAGCAGGGGGCGCCCGACCTGTGATGGCTTCACTTTTGAGAGACCATGCTCTGTCTAGCTATACACAGTCTATGGGATAAACAATGAATGAATCATGTGTTCCATTACTGTTGTCTGAGACACGTTAATGCGCATATCCAGCCCTCTGTGTATTAAACCGCAGAATATGACCATGCAGTCTATGCAGTTCCCTAAAAAGAGCCTCCACAAAAAGAGACCACCCACACCTCTGACAGGGCTGAGTCTGGAGGCCGATGCAGTTTCCCACATTATCAGTGAAAGATACGAGTATGTGCCACAGACCGCTCTGGCAGTGGATCAGGTCAGAGGAAGTCTAAAGATAAGTGCTGTGCAAAGACTTCAAATAGCTTTCTCCTGACAGTGACAAATACCTGACATGGCTCTACACCTGCTCAGCCTTGGCTGGAGCACCGGCGAACTGGCAGCCTGCTCAAACTACGCAACAGACCGTACGCACAGAGGAGAAGAAGATAAATCAAGTTATGTAAGAGGGCTGCCATGATGAAATATGATTATACTAAATAATACATTATTATAATACAGATTAGTGAGCAACCTGTATGATGATAATGCATATTTCACAAGCACTGACTGTTCTGTACAAAGAACCTGATGATCATATATATTTTTTTACACTTGTTTACATACATTTACATGCATTTCAAATACGTTACCTTACCTGTTCTTGGTTGAAAAATGGTGTCAATGCATCCCTAAACTACGCTATTACATGATGCTCCTAAGTGCTTCATTCTAAGTAGGTATCGGTATTGGTAGCAGTATTGGCGAGTACAAAACTACATTTACCAACACTCATACGTGGTTGGTAAAGAATGGTATCGATTAGGGGTGTAACGATACAGAAAATTCTCGGTATAGACCCAACGCTTCGGTACGTTTTCAGTATGTTTTTGGTACAGTTAGTGGTAGAAAGAAGCAAGAGAGAGAGAGAGAGAGAGACATTACGAGCGCCTAACCCTGGGTTCACACTGGAATTGTATGCTCCAACCTCCAGTCAGACCTAAACTTCTCAGGGCAGGTAGGTCAGTAGCGAGTTGCTAATAGCTAATAGCAACAGTGCTACAGGGTTCCACAAGTCTCCTATAGACTGTACCTGTACCCCCCCCCCCCCACCCCCACCATGACAGTTCACAAAGAATACATCCAATCGCTACACCCCTTATATCGATGCATCCCTAAACTACACTATTACTTATGATGCTGCGAAGTGCTAAATTCCAAGTAGGTATCGGCATCGGTATCAGCGACTACAAAAATACATGTACTCATACTGGTACCAGGTTGGAAAAGAATGGTGTTGATGCATCCCTAAACTACACCTATACATAAAACCTATGACTATTTAATTCTATGTAGGTATTGTTATTGGTATTGTTATTGGTATCAACAAGTACAAAAAATACTGATTTATAATTAATGCATTTATGGGAAAAAAATGGTATTAATGCATTCTTAAACTGCACTACTATTATATCACGCTCCTGATTGCTTCATTCTCAGAATGTATAGTGTCGGTAAGCACAAAAATACACAGATTCATACTCGCATGTGCATTTATATTTTCTCACATCTCTAACAGATACAGCTGTACTGTTATATAATCAGAGGAAAACGGCCACACAGTCCTGAAGAGAAGATAATACAGTGCAGGCACAGCAAGACAGCAGCAAACAAATCTAAACTCATAAACACAGACAGGTACAATAACAGGTACACTAATGCGCTCCTATACAAATACAGGACCAGTCAGGACCTGTAACCACAGCAATGACACAGGCGTGACATGAATGCTGAGATTAGCAGGCGAGGAACCGGACTGACGAGCAGCACAGGGAACTTCAGCAGAGCCAGGAACTCCACCGGCAACCACATCACAGCCTCAGACAGCTGTGTCACAGTGACACACACACACATACACAAACACAAACGTCACCACTACTCCTTATTACTTACTGCTCAACGACAGCCTACACTGCAGAGTACGCTGCTGCTAGACCACCACACATAATCACATTAAACTCCCACTATCATCAACCCCATCTGAGATACAGAAGCTTAACACACATCATAGAACACAATACACATCAAAGCAAAGATCAAAAACACACATAATCACAAGATCCACATATAATCCCCAAACAGACCACAGGCCCTATACCACAGAGCTTCAACAAGGCTACTAAAATGGGCTGCAGAACATGCATAATAGATAACGGCTTCTGATAGTGATAATTCAGTCTAAATTAAACTATAGATTATTTTATTTATGCATTATTCCACTCCAATTCAGTTGTGTCAAATGTTACCTGTAAAGCACTAGTGCAGATATTAGATTTCAATATTTTACTTCACTAAAGCAGCCTGATCAATTGCTTAAACACTGAGACTAATTAAACAAACAGAACCAGAGACAGGAGTACTTCTGTTTGTTGGAAATTAAAACTTGTAATCAGTTTAATGGCATTGCAGCTAAAGTAATAGAGCAACACAAAGTTTTCGAATTGGCCTAAAATTCACATGCAATTACTTTAGGAATAATTTAAGCCACATTATCGCTCTCTCTTTATCTCTGTTTTCATGTTCAAGTGATTTTATGTAGATATTTTACCATAAAATACTACTTTTAGAATCATATTCATTCTGTACCTGCACTTTACTCAATTACTCTGTCACCTATTGGACTATTTCCTCATCTGCACATCTATATAACACTGTATATTTATATATTCAAACATACTTAACATATTTCCGTGTAATACCAAATGTTAATAAGTCTGTAGTGTAAGTTACTGTGTGTATTGTTATTGTGTGTACTGTGTATATTGTTTATACTGTAACATTATCTGTATATTCTATTTTATTCCACTATTCTACTTGTTGTAAAAACTGTTCTCTGCACACTAGTGGGACCCTGCACTGAAGTTTTTCACTCACATGACAATAAAAATCTTAAATCTTAAAGCTCCAGTGACTGTAATAATGATAATGTCGTTTCTCTCATTTCCTCAATACAAGCCAGAGGGCTGCTACTGCACAATATAACTTTGGTGGAGCTGCACAAGACCTCTCAAAAGAAGTCATATTAGTGTAAAATCCCATAATATTACTTATCACCTCTGTTCGCATGCTTCTTTCACTGTTCTGTGACTGTTCAATATCTGTCAGCTTGTCAACAAATGCATGTGTATAGCTTATTACAGGGCAGAGCTTAAAATCAGATTATATTTACGCAATGGGAGAAAGTTAACTAAACACATAATGCTTTTTTTTTAACCCTTGTGTGGTGTTTATATTTTTGTTACTCGTTTACTTTGTTACTTGTATTTAATTCAGCAAAATTAAGCAATTTTACATTAAAATGCTTTACGCATGCTTGCTTCACCTAAATTGCAAGCAATATAA
The DNA here is from genome assembly GCF_023375975.1 of Astyanax mexicanus. NCBI lineage: Eukaryota > Metazoa > Chordata > Actinopteri > Characiformes > Acestrorhamphidae > Astyanax > Astyanax mexicanus. The sequence continues at coordinate 14,124,010 of NC_064408.1, forward strand.
ACAGCTTACATGGTTAATATTTGCCCTTTACCTTTCTTATGTTACATTTCTTTTAAAAAGTGCTACTCTTTTTTTTTTGTTTTTTAATAAAATGTAAAAGAAAATGAATTAAACTCAAGATATGAGTAGAAAATTTGTTTAGTTTCAAATTTAAAAAAAGAAGCAATGTTTATTAGCCCTTGGACAAACATACTGTATGTAATATAAATGTGTGTGTGGGGGGGGGGGGGGGGCAATGCCAATGAGTTTGAGTTAGAAAAAATATTTTTTTTTGTATCATTTGATGAAAAATGAAAACGGGTCCCACAGACCCGAACACCACACAAGGGTTAAACCAGAGCCACACACTGCAATTCGACAAGCAACATTCCTGTTTGGTAATAAACAGCAACAAATAAAAAAAAATAAAAAAACAGAGGTTATATTGAGCTCATCGATAATGTAATTCATTTTGAGAGATCTGACCTTGATCTAATCCAAACAAATCAGACACAAATCAGTACTGCAAAAGTCTGAATTACACCTAGTATATTACGCAGATAATTACTACAGCTATGAATAGATGCCATCTCTGCTTTTGCGCTACATTAAACTGTACAAGTATAACGTACAATGAAAGAAACACAGAACACGCAGAGCTGCAGGCCTTACCCACAGAGATTAAGTTATAGGTTGACAATAGTTCTAAAATCTGAAGAGACTCATTATTGAGAAGAGAAGTTGGTGGGGTATAATAAAAGCAGCTGCAGTACTGAAATACTGTTTTGTCTCTTACTGCATATAATAAATCATAGATAAAGAAGAATAAGAGTAAAATTAATTGACCTAAATGGTAAAAGATCATTTCTTACAAACTATTTTACATTTCACGTGCAGTTTTGCATTTTGCAAGTTTCCATTAAATATACTTTGAAATAAAAAAAAATATATACAATAAGCTGCACTTACAATTAGGGGTTGGCGATATGGCTCTAAAATAATATCACGATATTTCAGGGTATTTTTGCTGTAATGATATACTTGGCGATATAGGAAAACAGAAAAATAATTAATTAATTTCAGGAATATAGTATAAGACTCTAACAGCATAATCATAATGTGGCAAAATAAATAATATAGCATAAAAAATATAATGCAGCAAATAATATTGCAGAATATTTAGTGCATGCATATAAACTGCAAACTAAAATAATTATACAATAAATACACCTAAAGCTTCACAGTAAATAATAAACTACTTTTAAGACAGAACAGCCCTATTATCATGATATGGATTTTTAATATCACGATATTTCTGTGTCACTATATATTGTATACGATATAATACCGACCACCCCTACTTACAATTCTTTAATTTTCTCAAAAATCGACAGTGAGCCTTATGTATGAATTTTAGCAGTCAGGTTGTAAGGAGCAGTGAAGCCACTCTGCTGAAGTACAGCGTTATACAGGAGTTTCAGTGAAGTTTCTCCAGCGCTGTGGCTGAGTGCAGGTCATTAGCATTAGCCGCTAACTGAAGAGCTAGCTTTTTTGCCGATCAGGGTTGAGAACATTCAATTCAAGGTTCAAGATTCAACTGTAGTCTGCTTGTTTACTGTGTTAAAACAAACTACATGAGACAATCCGCTAGCTGAGTTACTGTTCCTCAGTCTAGCATTATTGAGCAACATTTACTAGCGCTAACCACGGCTTGCTCGTGCTGCTAACTGCGACTGACTAGCGCTGCTAACTGGGGCTCATCCTTGGACAAAATACTGGAAATCTAAGCTTATATACATAAACGGAAGCGCTTTACTCATCCAAATAAACAGGTTTCAGTAGAGAAATCTGTGTAGATTAAAATCCAGCGATTAAAGTTTTGCTTACTTACTTCCCCCATCTTCCCAATTAGAAGGGAAACATGGCAATACTCTTGCTCACTTCGATGTAGGTATCCTAACTAGTGTCACTTAATGCGCCTTATAATCTTGTGCACCTTATAGTCTGAAAAATATGAATAAAATCTGGTCTCATCTTATTCTCATGAGACACAAGTGTCTCGTCACACCCATAACGACTTACCCATCACACCTCTTCCCCAGGGCTCCATATGTGTCACATCCACACGGCTGGCAGCCGCTGGTGCCGTTGTTGAAGTACTCGTCCTCACAGCCGTCACACTGGAGCCCTGAGTAGCCCTGCACACACACACACTGACCGGTGCCCGGGTCACAGCTGAGCGGGTCCAGCGTACCCTCTACACTGCAGTTACACTGGGGTCCTGAAAAACACACACACAAAGGCCAAGGTTTCACAAATAAATTAATAATATCAAATATTTTTTGATTTTTCAAAAAAAAAAAAGTTCAAAATTCTATGATGTAGTTAACTTTAATATTTTGTTGTTAATGTATAAGGCTAAAAAAAAAAAACAAAAAAAAAAACACATTACCTTAAAACATTCAATAAAACTTTGTTAAAAGAAAGGAGATGTTATAATCTTAAGGGGATAGAGAGGCATGTACAGTTGTGGTCAAAAGTTTACATACACTTGTAAAAAAACATAATGTTATGGCTGTCTTGAGTTTTCAATAAGTTCTACAACTCTTATTTTTCTGTGATAGAGTGATCGGAACACATACATGTTTGTCACAAAAAACAGTCATAAAATTTGGTTCTTTCATAAATTTATTATGGGTCTGCTGAAAATGTCACCAAATCTGCTGGGTCAAAAATATACATACAGCAACATTAGTATTTGGTTACATGTCCCTTGGCCATTTTCACGGCAACTAGGCGCTTTTGGTAGCCATCCACAAGCTCTTGGCAAGCTTCAGGTTGAATGTTTGACCACTCTTCTTGACAGAATTGGTGCAGTTCAGCTAAATGTGATGGTTTTCTTGCATGAACCCGTTTCTTTAGCACTGTCCACATGTTCTCAATGGGGTTTAAGTCAGGACTTTGGGAAGGCCATTCTAAAACCTTAATTCTAGCCTGGTTTAGCCATTCCTTTACCACTTTTGATGTGTGTTTTGGGTCATTGTCTTGTTGGAACACCCAACTGCGCCCAAGACCCAACCTTCGGGCTGATGGTTTTAAGTTTTCCTGCAGAATTTGGAGGTAATCCTCCTTCTTCATTATCCCATTTACTTTCTGCAAAGAACCAGTTCCACTGGCAGCAAAACATCCCCAGAGCATAATACTACCACCACCATGCTTGGCAGTAGGCATGGTGTTCCTGGGATTAAAGGCCTCACCTTTTCTCCTCCAAACATATTGCTGGGTGTTGTGGCCAAACAGCTCAATTTTTGTTTCGTCTGACCAGAGAACTTTCCTCCAGAAGGTTTTATCTTTGTCCATGTGATCAGCAGCAAACTTCAGCCGAGTCTTAAGGTGCCTTTTCTGGAGCAAGGGCTTCTTTCTTGCACGGCAGCCTCTCAGTCCATGGCGATGTAAAACACGCTTGACTGTGGAGACTGACACCTGTGTTCCATCAGCTTCCAAATCCTTGCAGACCTGCTTCTTGGTGATTCTTGGTTGACTCTTAACCATCCTGACCAAACTCCTCTCGGCAGCATGTGATAGCTTGCGTTTTCTTCCTGATCGTGGCAGTGACACAACTGTTCCATGCACTTTATACTTGCGTATAATTGTCTGCACAGTTGCTCTTGGGACCTGTAGCTGCTTTGAAATGGCTCCAAGTGACTTCCCTGACTTGTTCAAGTCAATAATTCGCTTTTTCAGATCCACACTGAGTTCCTTTGACTTTCCCATTGTAGCTTTTGTAGCTGAGTCTAATCACTGGGTCAAATGAGCCCTATTTAAATGGGCTCATGAGAAGTCAACAGCTGTAGTCAATCAGAATCACTTACAAGAAGTGAAGAGGCCATGACATGAAGCTAATTTGATTGACACAACTCGCTACATCACCAAAATTGACAAATTTTGTTGCTGTATGTATATTTTTGACCCAGCAGATTTGGTGACATTTTCAGCAGACCCATAATAAATTTATGAAAGAACCAAATTTTATGACTGTTTTTTGTGACAAACATGTATGTGTTCCGATCACTCTATCACAGAAAAATAAGAGTTGTAGAACTTATTGAAAACTCAAGACAGCCATAACATTATGTTTTTTTACAAGTGTATGTAAACTTTTGACCACAACTGTAAAGCCTAATTTTCGAACTAGAAAAAAATTAAGTGGTATAATGTGTAACTATATAAACTTGTGTTTGAAAAGGATTTGATTTTTTGTTTAGATTTGTTTGGTTTTGTTTTTGGTATATTACTATTGTTTGAAATTATTCTTGGAGAAAAAAAAAATCTTTCTGCTGCCTTTCATTTTACTTGTGAATTGTATTTTTTTCTTCTGTATACAGAATTTATTTTGTTATAATGAAATTAATAAATCTTCTAAACAAATAAATTTCCCCTAAAATTCGGATAATTTCTGCAGCATCACTCAAACAACCATATGTACCACCTGTATTACCACCTACTTGGGGTGGGCGATATGGCTCTAAAATAATATCACGATATTTCAGGGTATTTTTGCGATAACGATATACTTGGCGATATAGGAAAACTAAAATAATTAATTCATTTCAGGAATATAGTATAAGAGTATAACAGCATAATCATAACGTGGCAAAATAAATAATATAACATAAAATAATATAATGCAGCACATAATACTGCAGAATAAATAGTGCATGCATATAAACTGCAAACTAAAACAATTATACAATAAATACACCTAAAGCTTCACAGTAAATAATAGACTACTTTTAAGACAAACCATCTCTATTATTATATGGATTTTAAATATCACGATATTTCTGTGTCACGATATATTGTGTACGATATAATATTGCCCACCCCTACCACCTGATTAAGGATTACAAATGCTGTAAATTACAACAATATTGCATTAACGCAGATCAATGTATCACCCAGTCTAAGTTTAAAACAGTGGTCAAATCTGACTTTCTGTCCTGTCGGTTTATAAATGTGTGTGTTTTGTTCGAATAAGTGCATGTTGCTGTCATCGAAAGCAAGAGACCAAACCTCCACTGACCTTTCATACGGGAAATGAAGATAAACAAGCAGAACTGAGATTAATCTGAATCTTACTGTGTAAAAAGCCCCTTATATGAACAATAAGCAGATCAGCAACAGCTGCATGAATATAACTTCTGCATTCACTATGAGTATTAAAATAGAAAGTTCCTGTTCAGACACTAAACAGGATCATAGACTGAGGCACTGAGTAGGGATCTAACAAATGATAACACTGAAATACATAACTTATTTACTAATTAATTTTTAAGAATGTACTACTGCAACAAAATAAATACATTCTAAAATGTATTCAAATCATGATTAAAATATTTTGATGCAAGTACTTCCTTGTATTTTGAATTTTGGAGGGAGAGAGTAATAGCGAGAGAGTAGTAAGAGAGCCCTTATTACATTATTATTACAGCTCCTGAGATTTGTATGATGAGATGTTTATCACATCAGGGTACAACTTTTTTGCTGTTTTTACAAAATAAAAATTCACACTGTTCTCATTTTTCATTAAATACAGTATCTACTAGATACAGATTATATCTGTCCATCATTTATTTTACTTTAATCCTGGATATATGGAGATATTTGGAGAGCATTATTATTAGTATCATAACATTCTGGATCATTGACTTCTGTTACAAATCTGATAAAATCCTTGTATTTTTTTTTTTATCTCAGTTAGGCGTGTGCTATATCATATTGTATGCAATATTAAACTTTTTTTTTTCATTTTGTTGCAGTAGTGTATTCTTGAAATATATATATTTTTTTAATTCATTTTTGTCATATCGCCAAAAGTATCATTATCGCGAAAACACCATGAAATATCGCAATATAATTTTAGGGCCATATTGTCCACCCCTAGTTTACAATAAAGTAAAAAAAAAAAGTTTTCTCTTTCCAATTTATCATACATTCTTTATATCAGCGCCTCAAACATACATACAAGTATATACTATTTTTTTAATTGATGCCACTAATATAAATATAATTGTATTGTAAAATTTTTTAACATTGATTCTTTTATTTGCATTTAAATAACCACTATAAAAAAAAAAACATACTCCTAGCACCAAGGCACAGGCACAAAGCGTTCTTTTACTTCAGATAGGCAATCACAGAATCACAGACAGAACACAGAATTTCAGGACAGAAAGGAGTAAACGAGTGTCCAAAACTCTAAAACAGGAATGACCTTGGCAGAAAAGGTCGACTCCCCTCACTCAGAGATAGCATGGCACAGCGCAAGCTCATTTGACTCCCTGCAGAAAGCGTGAATGCTTTACGTGAACTGAGCACTCGGGCTATGGAACCTATGGAAACTGTTTTATTTCTAGCAGCAGGACTCCATCACTCCATCTTGTAAAAAAGCACAGTGTTAATGTGCAAAAGAAAAAAAATACAAGCTTTTTTTTCTTCGTCAAGCGAAGGGGAAAGCAGAAAAATAAGGAATAGCATCAAATGCTAATGACCGTTCCCTGGTGAAGAGAGGGATATTTTGTAGCCAGCAGGGGGTCTGAGTCTCCTACAGTGCACGGCACTGAGCGGAAAATAAAACCTTAGTACAGAGTGCAAAACATGATGAGGAACAGCTTGTTCTGCAGCAGCGTCAGAGTTTTTAACATGCATACGAATATCTGTAACAGAAGGAACATGGCACGTGGCAATGTTATCAGCAGGGCCCCACCAATACATCACACTCATGTCCCAGTCATGCAAAGTTTTCCAAAGGTGCAGGCTAACAAAAGGAAGATACCCTCTCTTTTTCAATGCGTTTCTTTATTTTCATGACTATTTACATTGTAGATTCTCACTGAAGGCATCAAAACTATGAATGAACACATGTGGAGTTTTATATACTTAACAAAAAAGGTGAAATAACTAAAAAAATATATTATATTCTAGTTTCTTCAAAATAGCCCCCCTTTGCTCTGATTACTGCTTTGCACACTCTTGGCATCATTCTCTCAATGAGCTTCAAGAGGTGGCCTTGTGCAGCCCTAAACACTACCAACATGTCAGTTAGTGAGACTGAACTGCTGAAAATGACCCACTACCCAAAAAAATAGCTGCTCTGTTGTGATTTTCTCTCCTGTGGGGTCCAAAGCATTGAAGGAGAATAATAATAAAAGTACACACAGAAACAGATACAGGACTGCAGTCTGTAATTATAGAAAATTCAAAGAACAAAGTGCTAAAATGGATTTGAAGTGCAGAAGGACAAGAATGCAGAAGGTCATAATATTCTGACGGCACTCTATATATATATATATATATATATATATATATATATATATATATATATATATATATATATATATATATATATATAATATTAGTATATGATACGCAATTAAGAAACACCCTGAAAAATTCTGAATGATGGTTATGAGAAGAAGGCCACACATAACACATGTCTACCATTAAAAGTGTCTAGAATAGACAGGTAAGCAAAACTGAACTTCGAAACAACAGGATGCAACTGTTGCATTGTCCACGTGTGGACCTGTGTTTTTTCTTTTAAATCACATGGGTGTACAGTAACAGGTATGTTGTTTACCAGTGGAATGTACTGGAACACCATGTCCAACCTGTAGTGGCACCACCTCGTAATTTACAGGATTTAAAATGATCTGCTGTCAATATTTTCGTTCTAAATACTGCAGGATACCTTCAGAGCTCTTCAGAAAATGAGCCGTTTGCAGTTTTGGCAGAACACAAAAAACAACAGCATATTAGTCATCATATTTTGGCTCATCGGTGTGTATCGATTGGCTGAGAAGTTTGGCTAGAATAAAGAATTTAGGGATGTTTGGTAAAGGCAGGCAAGACAAACTAGGCAAGCCTGGTGTTGCTAGACTGACACCAGCTGCACAGTATCATGGCTGTGTTTGCAAACATGCTCTTAAAACCTAATCTCCAATATTAAACTTCCTCTTCTTCTTTCAGTTTTCACTTTAAAAAAGGAAAGAAACAATGGCCAGTGTGCTCTTTTGTGAAAAGCAGAAACTCGAGGCATGCCGAAAATGGTTCCCAAAATAGTCTGAATAGAAACGCTGAGGTCTAGCAAAATCTGCCGCCCTCTATAAAAAAATACTTGTAGTGTTGCCCAAGATTTATTTTTGTTAATTCTGCATTTTTCACACTGTGTAAAATAGAAGACACTGTGTAAAGAGCAATAATATAGATTCTGACCTTACTCTGGCCTTCATAAAAGGTTGAATAAATTGGCTGTTATAATTTTTAATATTTAGTTATTCAACGAAATAATCCTGTAATGGTGTCCGCTCATTTCCCAGGCTTATTAAAATCGTACTACAATGTAGTGGTGGGCTATATGGCTGTAAATGTACAATTTTTGCTAGTATTTTTTGATAAACATATACTGCCTTGCCAAAAATAAAATTTCCACCTGGATTTAACTAAGTAAATAATGTGGGGTTGATGCTGCAGTTGGTCTGCAGGTTTAGGTTCTGCAACAGTATGTGCTGAAAGAATGAGGTCAGCTGACTACCTGAATATACTGAATATAGACCAGGTTATTCCATCAATAGATTTTTCTCTCCTGAAGGCACGGACATATTCCAAGATGACAATGTCAGGATTCATGGGGCTGGAATTGTGAAAGAGTGATTCAGGGAGCATGAGATCATCATTTTTTTTACACATGGATTGAGAGAGAGTTCACCACAGAGTCCAGACCTTAACCTCATTGAGAATCTTTGGGATGTGCTGGATGGAGAAGAGCTGCTTTGTGCAGCGGTCAGACTCTACCATCATTAACGCTGCTGCAAGAACCTGGTGAAAAATTAATAAATTAATGCAACACTGGATTGAAATTAATCTTGTGACATTGCTGAAGCTTATTGAAACAATGCCACAGTGAATACATATTTTATGTCCTAAGCTATCAGAGGCCTGAATATTTCCTTACTAGATAAGCAGTTCTTTCCTGACCTCTCTGAAGATCTTTCTGAAGAACTTTCTAAAAAGCTTTCTGAAGACCGGCACAGTAGATCACAGGGAAAATGCAATAGCCAGAAAGCTCCATCACACCAGTCTCACCTGTACAGTGCTGATAGCAGTTTATCAATGCCTTGAGGGAACACACACACACTTCTCAGAGTTTTTGGGAAGCAGATAGAAGATTACCTTCTAACTACGTTTAGCTCTTGCAGCCCGGGTCCGAGTTTAGCAAATTGCCTCTTCTCACCACAGACGCAGCACAGCAGGAATGTGGTTTGTCAATAAGACTATTACATTAGGCTCTCTATTATCATTATCTCCGCTGTGTGTATTACTGATGTTCCGGCGGGCTCCTAGAGAGGCTGTACTGTAGTAATTTAAGAACTGATGCGCTCAGCTGCATCGCTGCCAGGGTCACACGCAAGAGTCAGCAAATTTACTGTGCACAGCTGAAACCCGCAGCAAAACAAAGAGGCCTAATTAAGCCAACATTCAGCGAGGACAGAAGTTATAACTCCAATAAAACTGAATTCCACTGTAATATCTTATTGATTTTACCATATTATGAACACAATGATGAGCCCAAAAACTGCAGAGCTTCACCCTCAAGAAAGATTCAAATTTAACAGCTGACAATAGGGGCAAACTAAACAATGGACAAAAAAGCTCCACACAAAACTAAATAACTTTCACAAAAAATAACTTTTTCCTTCTTTTCTCTACTGTTGCAGTCTGTTAGATGGAACACACATAGCAGGGGTTGGCAATAGGCTGCCCACGGGCCAGATGCGGCCCGCAAGCATGAAACATATGGCCCTTGAGGTTGTTTGAACTATAAAAAAACAATAATGAAAAAAAATGTGCTTCTCTGATGAGCTTTTGTTTAAAATCCTCCCCTCTCTGTCTCTCCGCACATTCTCGTTTTTCTGCCCGTTTTTTTTCCAACCCTGTCCCAATTTACTAGCTGGGGCAGCGTATTGGTCCCTGATGACACAGATTTGATCTTGCGTGAGGAGCGGTGTGTTTTTGGGTTTACCAGCTTTGAGATCAACTGTTCTGCAATTGGGTTCAACAATCCTCTGGGCTGGAGAGCTACTAGTCTGTAGCGTTCCGTCCCATTACACTTCATAATTCAAAACAGATTTTTTTTTTTTTGTGGCCCGCTGTGTAATAGCATAGAAAATATCTGGCTTATTGCCAAACTTAATTGTCGACCCTTTTACAGCGTATTACAGTGGTTGGTAAGGTATCCAAGATACCTTTGGTTGCTTGGGGGTGTTACTAGTAATTAGTCTGTGTTATGGCTGCTAGAAGATGGCCAAGTTACTTACTATATATGTATTATTGCAGGTGGTTTCCATGGTAAAGCTTGGAGGTTATCGTATTTTTCAGTGAACGTCTATTTTCATACATATGGCACACCAGATTATAAGGTGCGTTAAGCAACACTAGATAGGATTCCTACACCTAAGTGAGCAAGGGTGTCACCATGTTTCCTTTCTAATAGGGAAGCTAAGGGAAGTAAATAAAACTCCAATTCTGTAAAGAAGTTTGTCCCATGTAACTTGCTTTAACACGGCAATCACACAGGCTACAATTTGATATACTTGCCTCTAAATGGCAAAAGAGCTAGAGCTGAGGATAGTGGCTAATGCAAATGATGCTGCACCCAGCCTTAGTGCTGGAGAAACTTTACTGAAAACTCACACAGTACTTCATCAGAGTGGTTTTACTGCTTATTAATACCTGCCTAATAGAATTCATACATAAGGCGCACTGGATTATAAGGCGCACTGTCGATTTTTGGAAAAATTTAAGGATTTTAGGTGTGTCTTATACTCTGAAAAATACAATAACATGGTATCTGTTATGGGTGCCACAGGGTTGCTATTCCTTCCAGGTGGTTTCCCTGGTGGTTACTAGAGCTAGTAACTAGTATCATGGGGACTTTTGTACAACCCTTTTTGTTTTTGTTGCTAGGTCATGAAGTACTTTACATATGTTGTTCTAGATGTTTTTAAGGTATTGCTTAGTGGTTACTATCGTATCTCTCATCACCATCGCCACCACCACCACCATCTGTCAGAACAAATATTGTGATATAAACCTGAGATTACAGTATATCACCAACCCCTATTGTTCAGTGGTGCTGCAGACCTGCTGCCGTGCCTCCATCCACCCTGCTCTCAGCTGCCAGGGTCACTACCAGGGAACTACTGGGCTTTTTCTCCTTACAGATGGAGCAGGTGGTTCCTCCTGGAGGAGACAAACGCTTGCAGTGATAAGCTTCTCCTCAATATGGGCCAGTGAGAGTGAGAGAAGAGAGGAGGAGGGGCTGAAGGAGATCTCCAGACATGCTGAAACACACTAGGACACATTGAGAGATGTAAAGAAAATAGATACAATATCAGTAAGCTTCCTAAAGCTAGCCATTCTGTTAGAGTGTGAGTTTTAGAAGGAAAATATGCTGTTGTAACGGCACTTCTGAGGGGAGGATTTTACTGCTGTTTAAACACACAGACACTCGCTATTTCCAAAAAAAAAAAACTCATTATGAATTTGGAAACGCCAGCTGGCACGATTGTCTATCGCAACACACACAGCAGTGCCAGGAACACATTGAGAATCTGATGGCACAGAATCTGATGTTGTAAGGGAATATGGAACAAACGATTTGATCATGATATACAGCATATATCAACCATTTTATTGGATATTTAATGTTAATAAGATTTAATATTTTGAATCAGATCAGAAAATACCTCAATTCTACTTACATTTTCACATAATTTCTTGATAAATAAGGCATAATTTGCTAAACAACACCCTGTAAAAGCATTTTCTGTTTTTTTTTTTTTTCTAAATAGAATGCAGGTGGTCAGAATGCTACTACTTTTAATCATACACATACAAAATAAAATATACCAGACATGCAATAGTTGCATAGTTCTTCGAACTTTAAGTCGCACTTAAAATCCTTTCATTTTCCCAAAAATCATTAGTGCACCTTATAATCATTATGTATTGATTCTACCAGTCAGGTTGTAAGGAGCATAAAAGCCACTATGCTGAAGTACAGCATTACATGGGAGTTTTAGCTTAGTTCTCCACAATGCTAACCCTGGCTAGCCCTGATGGAGCTAACCGCACTAAGCATTAGCTCGTTTGCCGTTCAGAGGTGAGTATATTGGACTGTGGCCTACTCGTTTACAGAGTTAAAACAAGCTATGTGGGACGAACCTCTAGCTAATATTGCCCTGACTTACCTCAGTCTAGTGCTGCCGGGTGGCATTTACTAGCGCTAGCAGTTAGCTGCTTATGCTAATGCTGCTGCACCCAGCATTAGTGGAAATCAGGAAATCTAAGCTTACTGTAAATAAACAGAAGCACTCTACTCACCCAAATAAACTGCTTTCAAGAGAGCTTTGTGTAGATTAACATCCAGCACTCATTTTACTTTGAAAGAAAATGTTTTTTTGTTTTTTTTTAAGAATCACAGTTTTGTTTACTTAGCTTAGCTTTTAGTTACCTCCCCACCAGCACACATTGGTGAGACCTGCTGAATTAGAAGGAAAACACCCTAGGCAACAACCCTGTTTCTTACTAGTGTCGTGTAAAGAGCCTTATAATCCAGTGCACCTTGTGTATGAAAATAGACCAGAAAATAGACATTTATTGATAGTGCACCTGTCTGGTGTACCTTATAGTGTAAAAATATGGTTTAAGTTTCTAGTCCATGCCTGGTATTAGGAAGGCTTTACATTAAATATACAGGATCACAACAAAGGATGAATTGCTAAAGTTTCAGGTAAGCAGGACATGTCATTGTGCAAAGCTGAGCCAGACTCCTCCCAGTAAAACATTTCTTTTAGGGTACTATTTGGTCCAGTTAAAATGAACTCTGGTCAGTTTGAAACTTTAATGCGGTTCAATTGAGCATGTGTGAAAACAGTAATCGTACTCGGGTGTGGATAAAAAAAATAAAAGGACCGAGACCAGCTAGAGGAGGTCCCAAACGAACTCTGGTGCGGTTCACTTGTGGTGAGAATGTAATGCGATCTCGATCTGATCCAGCTATTAAATATAGTCCATTTATTTAAGCTAAACTGCTGACAAGGCACAGTTTAAACTGATTTAACGCTATAACGGATAACGCTAATTACCACAGCTATGAACAAACGCTGTGTCCATGCACGCAGTCTGTACTGCGTTCACTGCTCACAGCCGCGTAATGCGGTTTACTATGTATACATCTGCACTGCACGTCCAAACACAGAATGGTGAAACGCTATGCTTTTAAACACAGTGTTAAAGCACAGACATATTCACGCTGGAACACTGAATCCTATCGCTATATTTACTTTTTTCATATATTCATATTTACTCCCACACCAGACAGCTCTGACCAATCAGAGGACACAGCCTGCTCCGTGGTTTATTGGTGCACATTTTGGTGTGTTTAGGTTTATGTCTGTGTGAAACCAAACCAAACAGAGGGAGAAACGCTCCAAGTAAATGAACTCATCAACTGATCCAAATTATAGAAACTGACTACAGGAGTGAAAACGCCCTAAAATACTGGATTTCTTGTATTTAAAGAAAATTTCAAGTCACCGTCGATTGGGGTTTTGTTCTGATTTGTATTTAATCTGATAAAAATACAGCAAGCATTTCTGAGTAGTGCCAGTGTGTGGACCTACATTAATGATTAACAGTTTAAAAAAAATTCAAGCGTTATTGGTCAAATAAAGATACGTTTCAGATATCAGACACCATAAATTGTGTATTGTTGGGGAAAAAAACAACTACAACCCATTCCTGTAACTAATCTAGCCTGAACCAGCACACACTCACCCTGGGATGTGTTATATGATGATGTTGGCGGAGGACTACATCTCCTCCTGTATGGGGGGGGAGGCAGTGGAGTGTTTAAGTAGTTTGAGCTAATGGCCTACTTTTAGATGCTCATCTTAAGTGAAGTGCTTTAGTTAAATCAGCTCATTTAAAAGCTATGTTAAAACAGATAAATTAACCTAAAAGCACAATTTAAATGCAATATGTAGTAAACGTTTCACAATATAATAATCAGTCCATGTCATGCAGCCCCCTGAGCCTGAATGTGACACCGTTTTACACTGACCTGCCTCTGGAGTCACTTTTACACACACAAACACACACACACTCGGTTTCTGACGTAGCGAGAGAAATAGAGCGCAGTGATATATATAGCAGGAGCGAACAGCGAGTGTAGTTCCCACTGGTAGACTGGGGGGCAATCTGCTCGTGAATCAGAGGTGACCTTGCTAAAGATAAGATTACACAATGGGAGAGCTGTGCCACATACAGCAGAAAACCCTCTTACTCAACTCTTACAGTAACAATACCAGCCAGCAGCTCTTAACTCAAGTCTCTATTGTGTGGATACTCGCTGAATACAGCCGCTGAATATGAAACTTCAGGTTCAGCTGTAGTGGATAAAGTTCAAAAGTGCTAAAGAATGCTTTTATTAAGCATATTACAGCTGTTTTTTAATAAAAAGCAAGTATGTGAGAGTACAATCGGGGTGAAAAATGCCCAGATACAACATAGTAGTCTTTTTTAACCCTGTTATGCTGCCACAGAATAAGAAAAATGCTAACTTTATCCTTTTACTTAAGGTTTCAGAGTCCTCTCAGATAGTGATGCTGTTTTCTCGCTGTGTTCTACAGTGGTATAATGTGTTTTTAGCCTTGTATTCAATTACTTCCATAGGCTTGGCTTTCTCAAGTCTTACTAGTTACTAAAGCTGGGTGATATGGCCTAAAAAAAAAACATTTTCACCCTACCAAAAAAAAAAAAAAAAAAAAAAGAAAATAAGGCATTTAAAAGCTGGGACACATTTAAACACATGTATGAATTCTACCAGTTTGTAAGGAGCAGTAAAGCCACTCCACTGAAGTACAGCATTATACAGGAGTTTCAGTTTAGCGCGTGGCATCGGGGCTGGAGCAATATTAGCATCAGTCGTCAACCATTTTCATTCAGATGTGAGTATTATTGGCCTGTAGCCTGTGCACTGTGTAGCGCTGCTGGGCAGCAGTTAGCTGCTAATGCTAATGCTGCTGCACCCTGCCTTAGTTGGAATCTGGAAATCTAAGCTTACTGTAAATAAACTGAAGTAGGGGTGGGCGATATGGCTCTAAAAAAATATCACGATATTTCAGGGTATTTTTGCGATAACGATATACTTGGCAATATAGGAAAACAATTAATAATAATTAATAAACAATTAATAATTAATTAATTTCAGGAATATAGTATAACAGTATAATCATAATGTGTCAAAATAAATAATATAAAATAAAATAATATAATGCAGCAAAAAATATTGCAGTATATTGTCATGCATATAAACTGCAAACTAAAACTATGAACTAAAACAATTATACAATAAATACACTTAAAGCTTCACAGTAAATAATGGACTACTTTTAAGACAAACCATCCCTATTATCACGATATGGATTTTTAATATCATGATATTTCTGTGTCATGATAATTTGTATTCGATATAATATTGCCCACCCCTAAACTGAAGCGCTTTACTCACCCAAACAAACAGTTTTGAGGAGAGAAATGTGCATAAATTAACATCCAGCACTTGTTTGACTTAAAAAGTAAATGTTTTCTTTAAGAATTACAGTTTTGTTTACCTAACTGTATTAGAAGAAAAACATGGTAACACCCGTGTGCCTTGCAAAATGCGCCTTATAGTGCAAAAAATATGGTACTCTATAAAATCGATTAATTTTCCAGCTCTACATACAGCACACATTTCCTATGGTTCATGGTATAGATGTGTATACTGTATTGTGTCTAATCTGCAACCAGATTCTCTACAGTTGAGGCCATAGAAGTAGCCAGACTCATCTGACAGTTCTCTTATTTTGCTAAAATACAAGAGGACACAGCCTGCAGCTAAACCCAGCGGAGGCCAGCTCAGGAGGTGATGTGTAGAGTTCACCTGGAAGCAGCTCCCCAGGGAGTATCAGTTACCCATCCTCACAGAAACAGAGGAAATTAAGACACTCAAGCCTCTAAAACAACCACAGATCAGCTTACAGCACAGGAGCTAACACACAGCCTGCCTAAATACCTTGATACGTATATTAATCACGCTACACCTGAGGGATTATACACATTATAGGTTGTGTCGGTTTCTAAATTGAACCTGGAAGTAGGAAATGAGGAGATGAGGAGCATATTTCTCAGATGAGGTCAAAACACTAGCTAGAAGCTACGCTATGCTACAGCTGTACTCGTTGAACTTTCAAACAGCTTGAGGTGCTTTAGGGCACTGGATATGTGACAGTGACAAATAATGCACTAGAGCAGAAACTCTTTTAGTCTCACACCTGTCACCTGTCGCATTACAGGAGCGCTCTGCACCATCAAATGCAAAACTGTCACAGAAGGGAGCCGGAGACTGGCTGTGATCAGCGTGAAGCCTGTCAGCACCGTGATGTGGAAATGAAGTCCTCAGCAGTGCTTATTTCTACGTCTAGTTCCACAGTCTTTTAAATCAGTATAGAAGAAAGAGAAAGACAAAACAGTCAATGCTCAAAAGCTCGAAGACATTCAGTTGTGTTTTTCTGATTACTACCAGAGATATAGATCAAGAGAAAGGACATGTTTGACAACAAGTACAGACATTCATCTGTTCTTTCATCAATAAAAACAGATATATTTGCACAAATAACCAAGTGCTTCAAATGGCGTCTTTGAGCAACATGACAAAAGAACTAACTTTGTTTCCATAAAGAAGTTATGTGAGAGGAAAGAAACTTTGAATTAGTAAATAATCTTTTACTTTTCTTCTTGCACTTTTCCACCACTTCTGGGCTTAACAAGAACTGTCCCTGTGGTCTTCCATTTCCTTACTATGTTCCTCACAGTGGAAACTGACAGGTTAAATCTCTGAGACAACTTTTTGTATCCTTCCCCTGAACAACTATGTTGAACAATCTTTGTTTTTAGATCATTTGAGAGTTGTTTTGATGAGCCCATGATGCCACTCTTCAGAGGAGATTCAAATAGGAGAACAACTTGCAATTGGCCACCTTAAATACCTTTTCTCATGATTGGATACACCTGGCTATGTAGTTTAAAGAGTAACATGCTTTCTGGTGGTGATTAGAAATTAAAAGTTTAAAATGATTCAGAGTTTCAGGTAGTGAATTCCAGCGTGCTGGTGCACTGTAGCTAAAAGCAGATTTTCCCAGTTCAGTAAAAACCTTTGGTGCCTTACTGGTGATCCAGCCACTGGAACAAGTATGACATGTATTGCTATTTATTAAGATGAGAGAAGAGATATATAAAATAAATTAATATAAATAAAAATAAGCCAATGTGTTATTCTTTGTGCAGCTAGTGAGAACCAACCAACCAACTGTTATCATATAGTCTGCTATAAACTATAAACACATGACTAATTAATAGCACCATATCACCATCCTTATCTAATGACAATCACTAACTGCACTGACTAAAACACAGCTACCAAGAAATTTAATCTCTGTATAAGCAATGCTTTTTTTTTCTTTTCCAGCCACTTGACCTTGATGTGCTGCTACAAATTGGTCTAATCATAAGGATGCAGAAAAAAAATGAAGAATAATGACTCCGCACTGCCCTTTACCACACTTCACCTGACAGCGGTCCGTATTACACAGCCCATTACATCACAGAACCAGACATGAGAGGCGTCTCATCATTTGCGTGATAAGAAGAGTGTGCATTCTGTAATTTGGGTAGCTGAGCATCACAGCATCATGTGCTGGAACAAACATCTAAGGTCAGCATTAGTAGCTTTGACGTTGTTATGCAAGAATGCTATAGGCCTATTATGCAATAGCAGTGCATGGCCCCCCTCAGGGTGACTAGCATGGCCCCTGATTTGCTGGGCTACGGTTGCCATGCGCTGCCACCTGCAAATTCAGAGTCTCTGAACTGAGCTTGAATTACGCTACAGCCCACAACACCATGCACCAGGCTACGTCCCCCGTCTACTGCCCATCAACACAGACGCTAGTTTTCTACTCTATCAGAAAACAAGCCTTTATCTAGATCCAAATATACGGGCTAGGCATGGCCTGAAACTGCATTTTTTATTATTGGCTATCGGCTAGAAGGAGGTAGAGGACTAAAACAATGGGTCCATATGGGAGATAACGCTCAGAACCCTGCAGCAAAACAACACAGTGCAAACAACTACAGCACACACACTTAAGAGCCTGACAAGGTCCTGCAGCGTATGCTTAGCAAGAGCCTTCTTAAAGAGACTGTTTATCTATTACAACAATTACAACAACACATCTATACAATTATATTACCACTGATTTCCTGAAGTGATGAAGTTGGGTTTAAAAAAAATGACTTTTGTATAATCACAAGCCCTCAAACAAAGCTGAAATCTGAAATTTTTGTAACAGGAGTGGCATAAGATCACCCAAAAGCAGTGTGAAAGACTGGTGGAGAGCATGCTAAGAATGCATGCATCAAAACTGTAATAAAAATAAAAAAAATCAGTGTTTGAGAGAAATGTTGTCTGTAATTTACAGAATAAATAAACAATGCTGATTTTACTCAAACATACACCTATAAGTAGTAAATCAGAGAAACTGTTTGAAAGTGTTTGAAAGCGGAACAGCATTCTGTGTTAACCCTTTGAACCCTACGGACAGATTTTCCATCCAAAATCGCACCTTGTCTTCTCAGCTTAACTACCAGGATTATCAGGAATCCCTTCACACATAAATATAATCCATATATTGTAAAAAAAAGGGCGGAATTTACTCTTTCTAAAAATAGCGATGAAATCCCAGTGTGGTAAAGCTAAATCTACAAGAAACTCATTGAGAAAAACACCTAAAAAAAGTGAGATCTCCTTCCCCAACCAATATTATTTAAATTAGTGCTTTAAACATATTTATATGATGTTTCAAACCAAATAATATCAGTAAATGACACAAAAGTGTTCACAGAAAAAGTGTGAAACTACCTGCTTTACTCAAACTAGAGCTAGGTATGGTGTGCGCACTACTTTATATAGTTTTTATTTTACTTGCACATTTTTATTAAGTAGTTATTTTGCACTAAACATTTTTATTTATTTAGACTAAAAAGTTTAAATTTTTGTATATAGTTTTCTTTGTGTGTCCTGATCAAAATACTGAAAGGCACAGGCTGCTCTGAGTGTCAGGTTTTTAGTAATCTTTTTAGTGATTATCAAGAAAAATAAGTCCGCCTGATGCTGTTTCTCCATGTATTTTGTCAAAGTAATAATCCTTGTAATGAACCATCATCAATATTCTTATGCTTTCAACTCATATACACTCTAATCTAACCATTTTTGAAAATATATCTTAGGTGTGAATATATTTTAAGTATATACATTTAAAAAAAAAAAAAACAGGCGCTTGGTAAAATTTTGACCAAAACACGATCAGTTCCAGGAAAATATAACAATTCTGCTTCCTGCTTCTGTCTGATATAATTACTGTGTTATAAGACCTGAAAGAGGAACTGACAAAAAACAGAGAAAAAACACACCAAAAAAGCCTAGGGTTCAAAGGGTTAAAGCAGCTTCACACTGCACAGATATACACACTGAAAAACAGAATCTTCTCACTATATTTACTTTCTTGCTCCTGCGCCAGACAGCTCTGACCAGTCAGAGACAATGTGCTCGCGTGGTTTATTAGTCCACATTTTGGTGCGTTTAGGTTTATGCCTGTGTGAAACCAAACCAAACAGAGAGAGAAAACGCTCCAAATAAACAAGCTCATCAACTGATCCGGACCATAGAAACCAACTACAGGTGTAAAAACACCCTAAAATAACACCCTAGTTTCGGTACTTGAATTAATAACCATAAACAAAGTGATCAAGACATGAATATAAATAACAATAAAAATAGTATAATCGTATAAAATAGTATAAAAAATAGTATTAATCTATAAAAATAACTGAAGAAAAGTGCTGATCTTTATTCATTCATGAAAAAATGTCTCAGACTTGTGCTACAGTAGCCTTTCTGTCGCCTCTGTTGCTCTTTCACATCAATGAGCCTTGTTCATGTGACAGACATGTGGCATGTCAGTGTCTATCAAATGCTACACTTCATTAAAAACAGCAGGGAAAATTCATGTTTCTATTATGGGGTGCCCTTGAACGTCACACACCAAACATGTCTGGGCTGATGGACTACACTGGGGCTGAAGGGACTCTCTATTAACCTACTGCTTCAGAAATATACACCGCACTGTGTTCCAGACCTGACACACAAAATCAGACGCTACTGAAACTAAACAGTTCACACAGAAATAGAATTCTATTTTCACCGCTCAGTTTCTGAAGAGATTATTTCTATCACTTCTCATTGCTCAGTGTGAGACGGTAAGAGGGACCATTTCATTTTCTGCCCACGGCTGTCTGCTCACCCCGCTGGACTGACACTCAGGATTTCCATCTGAGAGGTGGGTAATGAGCATGCAGGGAGGTGGAGACTGTGGGGGGGGGGGGGAGGGGGGGTATGCTCACTCCTCCTACAGATGTGCAACATCACAGCCTGTCTGAGCCTGCTGGGTTCAGGTTCAGGTACAACATAAGGCACATGTTGTTTGTGAGTATAGGATATAGTAGGGATGCACAGAATATTTGGCAACCAGTCAAAAATAAGAAAAACACTTTTGGTATTTAGAGAATGTGTGTCTTCCTTTCCATCTACAGGTATGAGCAATACAGGGCTAGGATAATAATGTTTAGTCAAGTAAGCTGAGGTTGCTAACTTGGTCTTAGCATTTATTTGCTTACTAGAAGTCTGACTGTCTCTTTTTTGTGTAAATTCAACTTAAATGTGCCTTTAAGGCCTATAAAAAAAAAAAAAAAAAAAACAGGACTGCTGAGGTGAATTTGTGATTAAAAGTGCACTGCTGAAGTACATTCACTATTAAAGTGCTGGGATAAATGTACTGTAATTTATCTGCAGGGATATAAACATGCTATGGGTATAATCATTATTTAAAAAGGTTTATTATTTCTTTTTTTGTTAAATTTATTACCAAAATTTCCCATTTTCTCCCAATTTTAGCTAGGCCAATTGTCCCACCTATTTAGCTGCTACTCGGCTGTATATCCCCATCACTGGTGATGCCACAACACCAGTAGGGTGAAGACTAGCACATGGCTCCTCCCACAGATGTGAAGCCAATCACCGCCTCTTTTTGAACGGCTGCTGATGCAGCACTGCCGAGTAGCATCACATCGTGCTCGGAGGAAAGCGCAGCCACTCGGTTCCGATACATCAGCTCACAGATGCAGCCTTGTGCTGATAGACATCACCCTTTGGAGTGATGAGGGGAAAGAGCGTCATCTACCCACCCAAAGAGATCAAGGCCAATTGTGCTCTCTTGGGGCTTCGGCAGCTGATGACGAGCTGCATGACAGGGACTCGAACCAGCGAGCTCACTTTCATAGTAGCAGCACTTTAAATTGTTTTTTTTTTCTTTAAAAAACAGGATGAACATACATTTAGGCCATTTAAATAGTTCAGCAGTCAATAAATAGTTCAAGTTTGGTTCCAGTCAAATATTTGTATTTAAGCAAATCCCTCGAATTCAGTCTGAAGTAAGAAGTAGAATATGCATGCTTTGCAGCAGCTGGGTATGAGATACCTGGATAAATGACAGGGTCACTATCACAGCTGCACTCACTCACATCCAGCATGACCCTTAACTACTTTGCTATGAATAAGTCCTTGACTCTTCTCTTTACAGGAGAGATGAGAGCTGTGTGCACAAGCTCAAACGTTCACACTCACACACACACACACACACACACACACACACACACCCGAGTAAACATGCGAGCTGCAGAGTGGAGAAATGCAGCAGGATCTGTGCTTGTTGTTTTTGTGTTTGTTTAGGCCCTAGGATCTTTCCGGGTTGGCAAGTCTAGGCACCAGTAGGCCTATCTGAAGTCCCCAAAGCTGAAGAGCCTAAATGAGGCTAAATAAGTGAGCAGAAACTGGGTTACACCTCTCGAAATACATTTGCTTATTACACTTCAAAGAGGGACTGCGACATTAGGGCATCGATGTAAATGAAGAATGTCACAGCATTACACAACGTACTGGTTGCTTTTTCTTTCCTCAAACGCAGAATATCTTCAAAAAGAAACAGCAGAATCAACACACTGCCATGGAATATATTTATTTAAATGTAATAAAAATGTGATAAACATATGGGGTAAAAATGCTCAGATGCCATTCAACAAGCCTACAGACCACCTTGTTATTTTACCTCAGAATTAAACAGTGAGGACTGCTAAAAATGCTAATTAATTCGACCTCAATTTCCGAGCTATTAAGAGCACCTAACTAAAAGCCACACTTTTAAATACATACACAAATAAAGTTATATACTGTGACCAGTGCTGGGACATGGCTGGTTTAAAAAAATACAGTAACCTACCAGGAAAAGTCACGATGTAAAGATATAATATAACATAATATTACACAGCAGTCCAGCTTTTCAAAACCTGGTGCTGACAATAGATTTTTTGACACTGCTCCACGCTGTCAGGACCCACTGGCACACTTGAGTAAAAGTTGCTCATCGGCCTGTTTTGGTAAATTATTTCTTGACGCTTTTAATCCAAGCCTTCCACTCAACTCAGAGCGCCAATTTAACACTTCACAATTCACACTGATGTCAAGCAGCTGCAAAACAGTTTTTTTAGGTGGTTAAGGAACTTTTGAATCTTTAAACAAAAAAGTATATAGTTCATAGTTTAGTGTGTGAAAAAATAGCGGCTTATAGCTCAACAAATTACAGTGATTTTAAGATAATGTATTACAAGTATCACAACACAGCAGAGCTAGCAAAGATGACTAACAGTAGCTGAAAAGCTAGCAAAGTTTATAGAAGCACTGTTTGAACATTAATTACCAAGTTTGTGTTGAAGGGTTAGTGTAGCATCCAGCCTTTCCTTCATTTGGTATTGTACAGTCATGGTAAAAGCATCAGTATTGACCCAACAAACCTTGATTGGTCCATCTTTAGTGTTTAGAACCAGTTTGGTGTAACTGAGTAAGTCCAGTTCATGTTGAGTGATAAAACAGTGGATAATAGCAACTTTCAGCTAGCATTAAATAGAGACATGTTTTCCTAATGTCACAGCAGTCATACTTTACGCCTTCTCAATCTTTGACTAGTGCAAATACAATACATTAAGGTGGTAATGTAACAATGATATGTTTTAGAATTGTTTCAATCCAGCTCTTTTTGTTTATTCTGGAGACACAACAGTGTTTAAGGTTCACGGTAGGGGTGGGCAATATTATATCGTATACAATATATCATGACACAGAAATATCGTGATATTAGGGCTGTTCTGTCTTAAAAGTAGTCTATTATTTACTGTGACGCTTTAGGTGTATTTATTGTATAATTGTTTTAGTTTGCAGTTTATATGCATGAAAATATTCTGCAATATTTTTTGCTGCATTATATTATTTTATGCTATATTGTTTATTTTGCCACATTATGATTATACTGTTATACTATTATACTATATTCCTGAAATTAATTAATTATTTTTCTGTTTTCCTATATCGCCAAGTATATCGTTATCGCAAAAATACCCCGAAATATCGTGATTTTATTATTTTAGAGCCATATCACACACCCCTAGTTCACGGTTTGTGACTTCAATGTACTGAACTCCCATTATTAAACTACACCAAGCTAAATACAGTTTAACATTCCCGGCCCCCTTAAGAACAGTTCCACAAAACATCTAACACAACACTCCAACAGCAAAACCAGCAAGGCTTACAGTAAATAAATGTCACTGAGATGCATTTTATAGTACTATCAAACATGATTCCCCATCATTTTTAATTATGTTTACACCAAAAATCCTCAACGCAACACTGTTCTTTTATTAGCTGATGGCACAGTGAGATTTAATAAAGATGACAGTAGAAAAGACAGGATGAAAGGCAGGGTAAAGATAAGGCTGTAAGGAAGGGAAATTCTTGAGGCGATATTTCCCCTCTGCTCTGAGCTCCACAAATGAACGATAATAAAGCATCATCAAAACCAGTCTGTCTGACTGACGCCATGCCATCAGCAGCCTGAAACATTCAAATATAATTAATGCTTTAAGCCTCCGGTACTGCAGGGTGGTGGGGGGGCTGGCGTTTGTACTCCATGCCTTCTTTCCAGTGATGTATACCATGCCGCATGTATGGAAGCAATCTGAGCCCAAATTGCCTCAAACCAAATCCCCTGAAGTGCTGAACAAAGAGAAAGCAGTAGCTCAGACACAGCAACACTATCTGGCCCTGCGGTTCTGGCAGCGCTCGGAATTTATGACACTCCGTCCTCTGGCCTTCTTTCTGACCACATAATAAACAACATATCCATCACAGTTAGGGTGCGGGCTAAATTTGGTGCAAGTAGGTTTATTACTTATGAATGAGGTCTTACATCATCGTATTTAGCAAATCATGGGCAACGGTATTTGTGCTGATATAGCTTTTTTTTTTTAACTGTTACAGTAATAAATACTCACAACATGCATTAACATACACACCTTCACTAGACAAGATAAAACATAGGAGAGGCGAAAGGTCAGTGAAATGGATCAAACTGCAACAGAAGCTTCATTAGAGCCATTCATTTGAATTGTATAGCTCTATACACAAAATTCTGTTTAACTGGTTCAAGTACAAACACATAAGTACTGGACTGATACCTCTTATATCTGTGTTTATAAATACACAGTAATAGAGTAAAAGGTGTTCAGCTATTCAGAGTCTTCATGTGTAAAACATCATGATCAGAAATCCAGTGTCCTAGTGAGGGAAAAATAAGCACACACCTATTACTATATACAAGAGCTGTGTGAATGTATAAAGGCACTTAAAAATTAATTTAAAAGCTGTTTGTGGACCCTTATATGTGAGTCTTGGTCCTCCCAAGGTTTCTTCCTCCGGCAGCTCTGAGGGAGTTTTTCCTTGCCTCCGCGCTCACTGGGGGTTCTGTATTCTGTATATTTTATGTTTAATGTTTTGCCTGATTTTGTCCTGTCCTGTCACATTTCTGTAAAGCTGCTTTGCGACAACATCAGTTGTAAAAAGCACTATACAAATAAATTTGATTTGATAAAATATATAGGTTTAGAATCAGTTGCAGGACATTAGCTAATTGTTAAGAATGAAAATCTGCAGCCACAACAATCCTCTGTGGAAGAGAGTTGACTCAAAGGAAGACCAGGATCTCTAGAACAGTGTGTTTTGAACAGGTGAACAGAGTTAAAAATAAATTATTTTAAAAATGGTCTGGTTAGATTATGGCCAAGAATGGAATACACCTACTACACTCTAACTAAATGACTTGTTGAAGTTTCAGATGCAGTGTGGAGTACTGCAGATTCTGATGCAGATGCAGATGTGTAGATGATGGGTTGGCTGTCTGTGTGGAATGTGCTTAATTTTGTATATTTTGAATGAGTAACAGATTTGGGATATTGTCGGCCACTGTGTGTTTGGGTTGTGAGTAGACGTCTTTCTACAGCACATCTAGGAGATGTTTAAAGCAGCCAAAAAAAAAAGAAAAATT
Source organism: Astyanax mexicanus (assembly GCF_023375975.1). Taxonomy (NCBI): domain Eukaryota; kingdom Metazoa; phylum Chordata; class Actinopteri; order Characiformes; family Acestrorhamphidae; genus Astyanax; species Astyanax mexicanus. Next base: position 14,149,701 of record NC_064408.1, read on the forward strand.
AAGACATTAAAAGAGAGAGAGAGAGAGAGAGAGAGAGAAATAGGAGACAGATACAGACAATGATAAAGGAGACAAAAAAACAGAACAAAGAAAAAAGGCACAGAGTAAAAGAGACAAATGAAAAAAGAGAGGCAAAGAAAAAGTGAGAGTGACAAAGAGAGAGACAAGGAGACAGAGGCAAAGACACAGAAAAAGAGAAAGGAAAAAAGACAGAGACAAAAGCTAAATGCAACAAGAGCCATCGAAAAAGACAGATGAAAATTGGCAAAGAGACCGAGGTAAACTTGCAAAGGCAAAGAGAGATAGATAGAGAGATAGAGTCACAGAGAGATAGAAACGGACAGACAGAGACAAAGAGGCACAGAAAATGAGAAGGAGTTTAAGAGATAGAGAAACAAAGACTAGGCAAAAATATAGAGTCAAAAGTGACAGAGATAGCAAGACGCAAAGCAATAGAGAGACAAAGACAGGTAACAGATGTCAGGCAAAGAGACAATGAAGCAGAGAGTGAAAAAGAAGCAAAAAGACAGAAGCAATGAGCCAAAGACAAAGAGGCAATAGCAAAGAGGCAATAGCAAAGAGACAGAAAGAAAAAGATAAAGCAGTACAAGATCTCAATCACCGATTGAATCTCATTAGATGTAATCAACTGATTGACTTGGTGGTCATGATTCTGCTTCAAGGCCTAAACAGCTGTATATTTGATCATCACGGTCTTCTTCATCTGGTTCAGCTTTGGCATTGCTGAAGCTTGTTTGAAACACAGATCTTTGAGAACTGGAGGATTAGGGTCTTGCACAGCTCTCTACCTTAAAGCCTGTCGCAAACAGCAGGAGCTGCAGGAGTAGGAACTGGAAGAGAAGAGATTTTGGACAAGTGGCCATGGTTCAACAATGCCAGAAAAAAAAAAAAATATATATATATACAACCAGCTGTATGTCAGATTTGGAACGATGTGACAATTGTACACCGACCACCTTGGAAACCATATCAACTGCTGATCAATGAGAAAACAACTGCTATAACCAAACTGCTCTCTCTCTAAGGATGAACCTCTGACCTCAGTGCTAGAAGGAGTGGATTAGATTCACCCAGAATTGGTAAAAGCTCAGGACATTGACTGCATGTCTGGGCTGACACACCTCTTCAGTGTTTTATGAATCTTGGCAACAGTGCCTAATGATAATGATACAATATATTGCAATAACAATATTTTGTACCCACGCCAAATCGGTACTGTTATACTGAATAAATCAAAAGGCAAAACCGTAAAAATGTTTTTTTTTTTGTGTTTGTTCATTTCAATACGAGGCATAAATGTTCAAGTGTCAAATGTCTGAAATCAATGTTTTAATTACATACTAGGAGCAAGAGATAAATGGAGAGAGAGCAAGACAGAGACAATGAGAAAGAGAAAAAGAGACAGGGGGAAAATGCCCACTGAATTACTTGTCTCCTAGTCTTGGCTTCAAGCCAGTTCAAGGTCACTACACTATAGTCATTTGCAAAATCGGATTTTCTCTCGTCGTCCTCCATTAAAAGGAAAAATGCTGAGAGATCTGGACGTAGCGAGTGTCGGTTCAGAGAGGAGGTGATGCAGGCGAGGGCCAAGCTGAGGACACTGGAACAAACAGCCCACAGTTAGCCAGCCCTTCACACCGCTGAGGAATGAACCTCTACGATAAGCTAAAAACAGCCAACAAAGTGATTCTGTTCAAAATCCCAACAAGAGCACTCTTGTCCTTCCACAGAGGAACACCCGCTAACAACCTGTACGACTTCCCTTTTGTCTTTATTCCCACCCATCCTTCACCCAGCGCTCTAACCGTTCATCCATTATAAATCACTGCAACCCCGGCAGAAAAGAGCAGGCTGAGCACGAGCCCGAGCATGACATGATACATGGAAGTGAAAAACAACAGCAGGGGAAGTGTGAGGAGGAGACAATTACCAGTTTGTCGAAATCGCTCTGCTGCACTGGCTGCTGAAGAAACTGATTAACAATGACAGTGCTTAGTGAAGACACAAAGGAAGCGAGTATTTACAGAGCGATTGAGGGGGTCGCCTATGAATGCAAACCAGTCAGATGGAATTTTCTCAGTGGCGTGTCTTTGTCTGACTAGTGTTGGTGAAATAAAAGACATTATGTACTGCTCATTTAGAAAAGATGAGGGTTGATTTTGGTATTCTTCTTCGAGAGCATGCTCCAAACTGCCAGACTACCACTGCGCTGAAGGCATAGCTATTCTTCCTAATGATGGGCAGCTCTCTGAGGCGGGCCTGGGTCTTATCATTATTAGACATAACAAAAGAAACAAAGAAGAAACAGAATTGGAAAAGAATGTTATCTGTTTTTTAGGGAGACTCAACAAAGAAGTGAAAGCAAATGGTAATGTAGATAGATGTATTATAGACAGACATGGTGACACTTTTAGAAAGTAGAATGGCATTACTAACAGTAGGAAATTTTACTAATTTTATTACTTTTATCACTTGATTCACTTTGGTGCAGTGGAAGACTAAAATACAGTACCAAATTACGTGAAATTATTTTGTTAAATTACTGACATCTCAGTACATCTCACGTCTCCTGTGACTTCTGTGGTGTTCACACTAGGGGTGTGCCATATTGTATCGTACACGATAATATCGCCAACATATTTGAATACTGTGAAAGATATTGTATCCTGAAATATCGTTTTTCCATTATATATCTACTAGAGGCAGATTATATCTGTCCAGTAGGGGTGGGCGATATGGCCCTAAAATTATATCACGATATTTTATGGTATTTTTGCGATGACGATACTCTTGGTGATATGACAACACTGAACAAAAAAAATAAAAATAAATAAATAAATTTTTATTTATTGAAAAAATGTAACAGAAGTCAATGTTTCAGAATGTTATGATCCTAAAAATGCACTCCATATGTCTCCATATATCAGGATTAAAGTAAAATAAATGATACTGGACAGATATAATCTGTCTCTTTGTAGATATATAATAGGAAATGAGAACAGCGTGAATTTTTCTTTTGCTAAAAACAGCAAAAAGTAGGATCCTGATGTGATCATTAGGGGTGGGTGATACGGCACCATATTTCAGTGTATAATATCGTTCACGATATTCGAAAATGTTGGCGATATTATCGCGTACGATACGATAGGGCACAACCCTACTGTCCAGTATCATTTATTGTACTTTATTCCTGGATATATGGAGATATATGGAGTTCATTATTAGTATCATGACATTCTGAACCATTGACCTCTGTTACAAATCTGATACAATTCTTGTATTTTTAATATTTCAGTTAAGGGTATGCCATATCATGCCTTACCATATGCAATTATAAAATTATTAAAAAAAAAAAACATTTTGTTGCAGTAGTGTAATCTTGAGATATTTTTGTTTTTTAATTCATTGTTTTGTCATATCGCCAAGAGTATCGTTATCACGAAAATACCATAAAATATTGTGATATTATTTTAGGGCCATATCGCACACCCCTAGTTCATACATTCCTGCCACCTGCATATTTACAAAATTGATCACATTTTTGAGGAAAAAAAAAACAAGTGTAAACAATTATTTTCCTTTATTCTCTCCACCACCGCCACTAGACTGGTCCCGTCCAGTTCACTCCCCGAGGGGTTGACTCCACCACTGCCTTTTACACATACATACTGCAAGGGTCCATATACTGCAAGACCTGTGCTGATGACGGGAACTATATCAAAGTTTTACTTCAAATCAGAAACTTTTACTTCAGATTTTGTCTACATTAAAAGTCCTTCTTTTCTATGCTCGACTGAAAGCACTATTTCTGTACAGCAATACTTAAAAATATATATAGTGATATTTAATTATAATCAACACTAGTTCCAGTCTAGCTGTTTAATGAGTAAAGACACCCGGTCTTTAACAGGCACCCAAAGCTCTACATCATTGCTTTTCCTGTGTCACATTCAAAATGAAATTCAGAGAATTAAAGCTTGCATATCTGCTGTCTCAAAACAGCAAAAACCAAAGACAATTATAACAAACATCTTCTGGCTTTTACATAAACAGAACAGAAAATTACATATTGATAACTGATAAATTTGGTATTGGAGCACCACTATTTAAAGTGCTAAGGACAGGGTGGAACCCAAGGCTGTATTAACATTTAGGCAATTTGCTGAAGTCTGAACTAGACTCTGAATTTTTATTCATATTAAACCTGTTTATATCTATATCTGGAGGCTGACTGGATTCCGTTTACATTTTTGCCACTAAAATGCATCCCCAATGTGAACAGAGCCAAGTTTCAAATTTACTTTGCCATCTAAAAGTGCTACAACATCATTTTCGCTTTCATTCTGGGTGAGTGAACAGGTTACAGTAACAGTGGGGGTTCTACAATGTGGTGGAACAATAGATGGCTCTGACCACCTATGGTGTGAGAGATTTGATCAGTATCTGATTACAGTGTGTCTTGAGGGTGTTTACACCAACTTTTCATACTGACAAGTAAAATCTGAATCTGATCCGATTACCAAAACGCATGTTAATGCCAGGTGTAAACAGGTCCACTGCAGTCACTGAACTGCAAGTAAATGTGAAAGGTTTAGCACCTCTGTACCTTTCAAAACTGGTGACTTAATACGTTCGATATCGAAAATTAAGAATTAAATATCCTGGTAAACCTGTTCATATACAATAGTTGCTTCTGAAATGAAGGGTATTTTAATTATTTAAACCTGTTTACACCTATCTGGAGAATGACTGGATTTCGTTTGTACTTTGTTACTAAAATAATGCATCCATAATGTGAACTAGGGGTGTGCCATATCATACCACACATGATAATATCACCAACATTTTTGAATATCGTGAATGATATTAAACCCTGAAATATCATGCCATATCACACACCCCTAATTAACACATCAGGGGATGACATTTTTGTTGTTTTTACCACACGGTTCTTATTTCCCATAATATATCTACTAGAGACAGATTATATCTGTCCAATGTCATTCATTTTACTGCAGTACTGGATATATGGAGATATACGGAGTGCATTATTAGTGTATTCTTTAAAAAATCTGAAAAAAATAAATAAATAAAAAATCTGTGTTTTGTCATATGGCCAATAGTATCGTTACTGCAAAAAATACCATGAAATATCGTGATATTATTTTAGGGCCATATCGCCCAATGTGAACAGATCCAAGTTTTAAAATGTGCGTTCCGATCTAAAAGTGCTACAACATCATTTTCGCTTTAATTCTCGGTGAGTGAACAGGTTACAGTTACAGTGGGGGTTCTACAATGTGGTGGAACAATAGATGGCTCTGACCACCTATGGTGAGAGAGATTTGATTGCAATCTGATTACAGTGTGTCTTGAGGGTGTTTACACCATCTTTTCATACAGACAAGTAAAATCTGAATCTGATCCGATTACCAAAATGCATGTTAATGCCAGGTGTAAACAGCATAAAGTAAAATAATTGGTGAGGTCAATGTTAGCTTTAAAAAAATGTATTATAAACAGTTTTATAATCAGGTTAAAGGTTTAGCAATTCCTTATCTCCATTTCTGAACTGCTGACTGAATATGTTCCAATCAGAACTCCAGAATTAAAATACACCACATTGACAAATATACTGAAATATCTGTTCATTCATTATTGGTTCTGAAATCAAGGGTATTATATAATTAGTATAATTTGTTGTACTTCTGTTTAAGCACATTTCCCCGAGGTACATATCGACTGGGGGTAAATGGCACATTTTGAAACATGTATGTAAACATCTTGGATGTGCTATAGCTAAACTGCCGTGAGCTAAGAAGGTTGATATCCTCTAAAGAAGACCCGTTTAAACAGCTCCTTTAGTAAAAACACCACTGCGCCACAGTCCCCAGAGAGATTAGGCTCCACTCAATTTAACACAGATGTGATCAATTTGAAGCACAGGCTTATCTCCTAATGTGATTTCATCTACACTTCAAGAAAAAGCTCACAAAATACAACGAACACAAAACAGCTATCCACAGACATGAACAGACACTACAGAGGAATCCACCTAAAACAGCTCATACCCTTCCAATCCCCAGCATTTTAATGTGTTCCCCTGAGACCCGTTTACAACAACGGCGTGGTTTTATGTACTAACAGCAAGCATAATTCATTATTATATTACCATTTTACAACCTTTCGGTGGCCAAGTTCACACAACAGGTAAAAGTAGCTAAAATCTGATCTCTTTCTTCATATGTTACTCAAATTTGTTTTGTGTGGAAGTGTGTACATACAACAACACACCAAATTGGACAGTTTCCAATTCAATTCAAGCTACTCTCATATGTGGAATTAAAAAGTTGATACATGTATGAAAACTGGATATTGTCCTATCATCCTAAAAGACCATAAATGTAGGATGAGGAGAAGAAAAAAATACTCTTTTTTTGTGTGGCTGCTTCAGAAAAGTAGCGTGAACAGTTCAGACTGATATAGGTCACATTGAAAAGAGCTAAAAATGTCCTGGCTTTCTTGTTACTCTGCCATTAAGGCCCAAAACATTTCACCTCTTGTTCCTACCACTTAGCCCTACACCTCTGTTCTGCACGTTCACATCTGGGGTATGGTGTCCCAACTCTTGTTAGACTGGAGGTGTAGGGGAAAGTGTTAGAGCTATGGTCCTTAAAACTGAGATTTTTCAGAGTCACACTCCAAACAGAGGGATATGAGAATCACTGACAAGATGGCGACACAAGCAAAGAAAAAATATTTGCCAAGTTAAAATTTTTAATTAAAAATGACAACCACTATATAACCATAGTTTAATGTGTAGTTTAAATGTTTTATGGACATTTTCTTCATAAGAAGCTTTAAAATAAAAATCGCTAACAGTTAGTTTCAGTAGCTATCTAATATTCCTGTTCAACCTAAAATTGTGCAACAGACAGCAGAGGCTGTATAATTTATGGTGGAACGAAAACAAAAAACAAGATATAATAATAGCTAATAAAAGTTCATTTCAGCCCCCATCAAAAACAAATAAATGATGGGCAATAATAATTAATTGCTGCACCACCTGCCCCTTTATGAAGACTGAGAAAAGATAACGTTCTAAAGTTAACGAGTTAACCAGCAGTTAGGTTGCTAAACTTTAGCGCTCCACTGTTCTGTATCGGGTGCTTGAGGCATTGCTAAAATTCTTATCAGCAGTATTACACCCCTTCTCCTTGTAACTCTGTTCCAAGGGGAAGTATTATACTCGAAAACAAAGGGTAGGGATACAAAAGAGAAATAGGATTGGGCCTAAGGTTATGTAAATGAGCTATGTCTGATTGGCTGCCCAGAGAAAAATCAGTCCAGGATAAAACACACTGTTTAACTCCGTATATTTGCAAGAACAGGTAGAGCCAAACTTCTCTAGACATATTTTCCCTAACATGGTAGCGCTATAATCAAATGAATAGTGTAAACCTCCAGTGAAGAAACTGACAGCAATAAATTCATAATTCCTGGTATTTGCTTATTTAGGAGTATTTTAATCCTGTTCAATAAGACAGGTGCTGTAAAGTATCGTAGTGAATTGGTTTGAGATATATTGAGTATGGCAGAATCACAGTATTGTGATATCACCCATATCATGATGCCCTGTGTTTCCGCACCCCTTTAGAAAGGAATGAGACCACATGTATGTAATATTAATGATTCTTGGTTCAGACTTTGAGGTGTAAAAGTACCTTGTTCTTTGCCCTAACTTTTATCAGTTTGATACTGACATAAGCAATCTGAAACAGTCCAAATCCTTTAGTTAAATCCTTCTCATAACTTTCGCATTCTAAACTGCTGTATGCTGTATGTAATAGGTGAATATACAGTATAATGAATAGGTGAATGAACAGTTTGAAATATAAAAACATATAAAAAAAGCCATTCTGTGGGACAAAATAAAGACCACTCATTCAAGTTTCCACAATATTGGCCAATTGGATGTGAACAAAGTGTATGAAAAACACTAAACCTACGCCAGGTACAGCATAAGATATATGACCACTTTTTCCATCTACTGCAGTGTCTAATTATTCCTGATACAGCTATTAAGAGAAGGTCATTTCCAAGCTGTCCTTTCTCACCCCTACATCGCTTGAGGCCCTGGATGAAGATGAGAGAATTGGCACTTCACATCCATTCTAATAACGAATGAAGGCTGATTTCCTGATGAGGTATAATTCTCTTTTTCTGCTTTTAAACCTTCAACCCTCCCTCACTCGCCTTGGTCAGTGGCAGGACACATAAAGAAAGGTGGGTCTCACAACAAAAGGCTGTGTCGTAGTTTCTCAGCTGGTGAATGCTTTTCTGCCTTGGGCATCCACAACATGGAAAACCTGTTTTCACTGTGGTGAAAGAGTGGGGTTTTCTCACAGCAGAACCAGGGAAGCAGGACTGGGACAGTAAATGGGACACCAAGAACAGTATCTAGTGCTTTAGTCACACACAAAAAAATCTGTTCTAGGACACAGGTGGAGACTGATTGTGCTCATTTCAGAGCCTGGAAGAAAAGACACAAAGAAAGTGCACTACATACCCAAGGGCAGAGCTAGCATACCCTTCACACCCTTCAGGTGAGGCTTTCTTCACCCCCTAAGAGGACTAAATGCATTTTCCCTACCCAATACAAACACATACCAAAAAAAACAAACACAGTCAACTTAAGTTAGTCAAGCTGGTTAAGATGGGTTTTAGCTGGTGCAAAAGCAGGATCAACCTGACCAAGCTAGATAACCAGTGTCCCCAAGCTTGACCATGCTGGTTGACCAGTGAGACCAAGCTGGATGACCTGCACGGCCAGCAAGAGAAAACTTATTGACCTTATAGTTGACCAGCAAAATCAAGCTAAATAAACAGCACGACCAGCAATACAATGCTAAATGATCCGCAAGACCAAGTTGGTCGACCAGCATGAGCAGCACTACCAGTGAGACCAAGCTGTTAGACATACAAGACCCCCAATAGTAAGCTGGTCGAACAGCAATACCAGCAAGACCTGTTTGGTTGACCAGCAATATCAGCAAGACTAAGCTGGCTGAACAGACAGACCAGTTTGACCAGCAATACCTCTCTGGTATACCAGCAAGACCAAGCTGGTAGACCAATATAACCAAGATTAGACCATGCTGGTTGACCAGCAATACCAATCTGACCAAACAACTTCAGCAAAACCAAGCTGGTTGACCAGTAAGACTAAGCTTGAATGTGCTGATTGACCAGCAATATCAGCAAGACCAAGCTGGCTAAGGAGCAAGACCAAGTTGTTTGACCAGCATGACCAGCAATACCATGCTGGTATACCGGCAAGACCAAGCTGGTAGACCAGTATTACCAAGCTTGACCATGCTGGCTGACCAGCATGATTAGCAGCATGGCCAGCAAAACCAGTCTGGTGGACCACCATGCCAAGCAATACCAGCCAGACCAAGTTGGTTGACCACCATGGACAAACATGACCAAAAACAGACACATCATGCTGGTATAGAAGTAGTTAACCAGTTTGTTTATTTATTTATTTATTTTTGTCTAGATGACCAACAATTCAACCATCCTGTCCACCAAAGACCATCTTAACCCACTGAAAACAATTAGAAAAAAAAAATAACATCACCACTACCTCATCATGAAAATAGATGAATTTACACACCTCAGTGTCAACACATTAATATTTATCAGCCAAAGGCACTCAATACACATTACATATCTTCATTAGTAAAATCTGGAAAAGGAGCCTGGAAGATATCCAACTAATTTTTCACAGTTTTATTAGGAGTTAAAAGTTGTTTAATAAACTAGTTAACTCAGGTTACCTTTCTCAGTGGTGGAGGTGGCTGTGGAGGTGCTCTCCATACTCCATGACTTGGTGGTAGGTATGTTGGGGGTGGTAGTGGTGGTAAATGTGGTAGTAGTATCCTGTACAGCAGCTGTAGTTGAGTTTTTAGGTGGATAAGGTGTAAAAGTTGCTGTTTTAGCTGAGGTTAGAAGCTCTCTGGAGGCGGTGGTCTGGTCAGTTAATCTGCTGTTCAGGTGGTTAGCCGTTGTTCTGGCGGTTGTTTGGGTTAAAGCAGCGGCTGGGGTCGGGTCTGAAGCTGAGGGCAGCAGCCGGGGGGCTTTTCCAGCAGTCCTGCTCTCCTTTGTTGTGAAGAAAGGAGCCGGGGTGAAAAGTGGTAACTTGGGCTCGTCCTCGGGTAAGTAGTTGGGGATGGTGGTGGTTCCGCCACTAAGCGGCGGTTCCGGACGGTTTTCCACAGCAGCCACCGTAAAGTCGTTCTCCTGGACCGAAGCGGCCGTTCTCCCGAACAAAAGTAACAGAACTGGGAACAGGGACATCCCGTAAAGCACGAAAACCATCTTGGTCCCCCTCAGCTCCCCATGTGAAGAGTTAAACAGTAAAATCCTCGCTTTTTTCCCCGCTGAAAACAAAGCTCCAGCTCAGCTCCAGCCTCGCTCCGGCTCTCGGTTTGAACGACGCCGCGTTACTAAGCCGTTGTTTCACTAACTGACAGTTCTCACCATCATCCACTACTAACGCTCCGCCTCCAGCCAATCAGCGCGCAGAATCCCCGAGACTGACGTTCTGGTGGACCAATCAAAATTATCGAGGGCGGGACTATGAAGACTCGCGCTTCATATACAGCTATTTTGCTATTTATAGGTATTTGTTTAAGTAAAATTGCATTAATTTTAACATTGTTGTTTTATTCTATAAACTACAGACACCATTTATCCCAAATTTCAAATACAAATATTGTATTTCAGACCTCAAATAACGCAAAGAAAACAAGTTCATATTCATAAAGTATCATAATAATATCAGTATTCATAATAATATAATTATTTGGTTGAATAACCCAGGTTTTTCCAAGTATTCATCCATCTTGGCATGTTCTCCTCCACCAGTTTTACGCACTGCTTTTGGATAACTTTAAGCCACTCCTGGCAAAAATTCCAGCAGTTCAGCTTGGTTTAATGGCTTGATAAATTTTAAGTGGTCTTTTATTTTTTTCCAGAGCGGTAAATATTGAACGCAAGAGAAGTTTACCTAATGGATTGATTAAGTTGAAGTATTTGAGGGTCTCACATTTAAAAAAAAGTTTTGTTTTTTTCTAGTTTGTGTAGTTTTATTTATTAGTTTAACAAAAATTGGTTTTAAAGAGAATGCTGAAAATGAGTAACAAAGAAATACACTGTAGTAGTGCATCTCAAACAATTAGAGTATAATTTTTTTCAGTAATTTCAGTAATTCAGTTCAAAATGTGAAACCCATATACTATATATATATATATATATATGTATTAAACACAAAGTGATCTATTTTAAGCATTTACTTATTTTATTGTTATACAGCCAATGAAAACCCAGTGTGCCAAGTCCTGCTGAAATATGAAATCCACATCTCTATAAAAGTTGTCAGCAGAAGGAAGCATGAAGTGCTGTAAGATTTTGTGGGAAAACTCTGCACTGACTTTAGACTTGATAATAAAACACAGTGGATCAACACCAGCAGATGACATGTCTCTCCAAATCATCACTGATTGTGGAAATTTCACACTAGACATCAAGCAGTTTGGACTGTGTGTCTCTCCACTCTTCCTCCAGACTCTGCTCCCTTCATTTACAAATTAAAGGTAAAATTTACTGATGATCAGTGATGGTTTGGAGAGACATGTCATCTGCTGGTGTTGATCCACTGTGTTTTTATTATCGAGTCTAAATCAGTGCAGTTTTGTTTTCCCACAAAATCTTACAGCACTTCATGCTTCCCTCTGCTACTGACAACTTTTATGGAGATAAAGATTTCATTTTCTTATAGAATATTCTAATGTTCTGAGACACTGATTTCTGGGATTTCATTGGCTGTAAGCCATAATCATCAACAAAAACACTTGAAATAGATCAATCTGTGTGTAATACATATTCACATTTCCAACTGAATTACTGAATGACAGTAATTTTTCAATACAATATTTTTTTTGAGATGCACTAGTCTTGTTGAACATTTCTGTAACTCAGAGAAAGAAGAAAAAATAAATACAGGGTTTGTAATATGATTAATATATTTCTAATATTTTCATATAGTTTTTTTTTTTTTTTTTACTTCAAAATGTGTTTATTTTCTGGTGTTCTGTGAAATTCCATTTCTGTGGCAGTTTTCTTATAAGTGTTTGGAGAACAGTAAAAAAACTTTACAAATAGCAAAATAGCGCCATCCTGTGGACCGAGATTTTAATCATTATCAGGCGGAGCAGGAGCTTTTATAAGATAACCTGTAGAGGATAGTTAAAGTATGTTAAAGTATAGTTACTGTGAGCTGTGCAGTAGAAGTACTAGAAACAAACTTGTATTTAATTAAGTTTATCAGACAGAAATATAATAACATGCATAAAACAAAATTTACAGTGCTTATAGCTTGCCACTATATTACATGCTGGTAGGGGGTGGGTATTGACCAGGTGAGTAACTTAGGGTATGTTGTCAGTAGATAGAATATAACTGATGCCATGAAGAGACACAGAAAAAAAAAAATAATATATATATATATATATATATATATATATATATATATATATATATATATATATAATTAATTAACTAAACATACATACATATGGATATTACAATACATTACATTACCCATTGTGACTGACCAATACAAAATAAGTGTTAATATGCCATTTTAAAATAATTCCACCCTCAAAGATAGATAATCTCCCTCAGACTGTAAGTTAAATATGTTATTAATGGGGGACCAAATCTTATTCTAGTAAATATAACTTCCTTTAATTTTTCTAGGGATAAAACTTTCTAGGTATGAAAATACCAATGATCGATTAGGTTTTCACCTTCTTTTCATTTTCTAGTAATCTGAATCTTTACTTGATTTTACAATGTTTCTATTTTTGTATCTTGTAAAAAAAATTAGGTTGGATTATACCAGCAGATTTTTTTTTTTCAAATTCTGATTGTGAAGGACAGAAATGAAAACCTAGAAATTTAGAAAAATAAATGAAATTTTCGATTTCTCCTTTAATTCTCTAAATGGAAAAGTTTTACCCCAGGTCATTTGTGACCAAAATAAAATTACAATTAAAAAGCTAAATGTGAAAAAAAGTTTCCTCTTTAATTTTGTCATAATATTTTCACACATGTTTGGAAAATGAAAGCGCAAAATGGTATTTGCATTTTAATTTGAGTGATTTCATCCAATTTTATTTTTGTCAGGATTTACATCCCATACAATCAGGTGTATTGGGAGAAGGGGAAGCAGCACATTTGCAGAGCAGGGTGCCTGCAGGAGCAGCATTTACAAACACTGCTTCAGATTAAATCTTAATATTTGCAACTTTGAATACCAAGTCCTGCTGCTCTATCAGCATATCTCTGAAACTGAAATGTGCACACAATGCAAAACATAAAAATCACTGGAATTCTCATGTCTCCGGAGCTGCTGGAGTCATCATGGATAATCAGCGTCCTCTAGTGGCTATAAGCCTTCAGTTCTCACAGAGCTGATGTGTGTGTGAGTGGACTTGAGTTAACAGCTACAGTTAACTGTAGACGAAGTGATTTATAATAATAATAATAATAATAATAACAACAACAACAACAACAACAACAACAACAATAATAATAATGCATACAGCATTTTTCAAAAGCACAAAGTCTATTTTCTTACTTTTTATTTTTATTTATCTACAACAAGATAGAAAATTGACTAAAGAATTAACATGATACATATGTTCATATAGAGTGGCTATATTCAGTGTGTGTACAAAATGTGGGCAATAACCCTGTTTTTTCATTAACATTCAAGCAGTTCAGCTTGGTTTGATGGCTTTTGATCATCTATCTTACTCTTGATTATATTATTTTAATACTGTAATGTATACATTTCTTATATATATATATATATATATATATATATATATATATATATATATAAAGTTAGTAAACTTTTTGAAAAAAAAAGTTATCATTTGATGGAGGACCATAGCTGCCAAAATAAATAAATTAATGTATTAGTTAACTGATTAATGAAAGTTTAAAGAAAAAAAGAAATCAAGAACACAAATCATTAAATTATACAATTCATATGGGACATAACACTGATTTTTTATATATGTATGGTTATATGTTAGTTAAACAAATTTAAGCATTTGTGTTATTCTCCTCATTTATTTTTTTATTTTTTTTATTTTTGCTTTAATTGGTTCATTTATTAATTCATTCATTTATTTTTATGGTCCTCCATACAGAATGCTTACAATACGAAAATGAAAAGTCAGCTTAACTTAATCACAGAAGTCAGCATATTCACACAGATGTAGTCAGTTCACAACCCCACATTCATCACACTATGAGAAATGTGCTGATGTTTGGTATTCAGTTTTATTTCCTGTCTGAAAGCACAGTAAACTAGATTTTGAAACACTAGTAAAGAACCCTGTACTCATATAGTATGTCTAACTAGACCTGTTTTGTCTACTGAGACCTAGATTATATACAGTTCTGGGAAAAAAATAAGAGACCACTTCAGTTTCTGTATCAGTTTCTATAATGTTGCTATTTATAAGTATATGTGTGAGTAAAATGTATTCTATAAACTACAGACATTTCTCCCAAATTCCAAGTAAAAAATATTGTCATTTAGATAATTTATTTGTAGAAATTTAAAAGAAAAAATAAATAAAATAACAAACAGATGCAGAGCTTTCAGGCCTCAAACAATGCAAAGAAAACAAGTTTTTATTCATGAAGTTTTAAGAGTTCAGAAATTAATATTTGGTGGAATAATCCTGTTTTTTATCACAGTTTTCATGCGTCTTGGCATGTTCTCCTCCACCAGTCTTACACACTGCTTTTGGATAACTTTATGCCACTCCTGGTGCAAAAATTCAAGCAGTTCAGTTTGGTTTGATGGTTTGTGATCATCCATCTTCCTCTTGATTATATTCCAGAGGTTTTCGATTTGATAAAATCATCATCAACTCATCATTTTTAAGTGGTCTCTTATTTTTTTTGCTGTACCTGCAATAAAATGTCTCGGCACCTGTTTTAACCCGTTCACACAATACTGCTATCCCATGCCTATTCTTTATATTGAGCCAAACTCTCATGATAAATGGGCCAATAGAAATGCACCAAGATGACTTCCATTGTCTTCTGTTAAAAGGTAATCAGGTGTTTTCCTCCTCCTGTAAAAGTCGCAATTTACGAGAAGCAGGATTATGCATGGCAGTGATGGTACAGGAGATAAAGCTGTCAAAATTAAAGAAGAGAATATATTTGCTTTATAAAGTTTACACAGTATAAAGACTTAGTATACTGTGTGTGTTTGTTTAGACTGAGTCAACAGAACAGTGAGTCTTAGTGTCTTAATCTCAACAATGATGATAATGATACTTTCTCAATTTAATGTTTACAATGCACCTAAATATACATGAAACACTATTCGTTGTGGAAAATGTGTGAAATTAGCCATATACGGAATATGTACGTGTGTTTTGACCACTATCTTTGGCAGACGTTCAGGAAGGCAGTGATGAGGAGGAAGCACACGAGTGTTAGTCTTCTGATAGAGAGACAGAGAGAGAAAGAGATAAAGAGAGTAAGAGAGGGAGAGAGAGAGAGAGAGAGAGAGAGAGAGAGAGAGAGAGAGAGAGAGATGTGTCTGTTATTGTTTTGTGGTTAGTGGCTTTAAGCCATCATCAAATATTGTATTCCACCTGTTTAGATTACTCATATATGTATTTACACTATTTGACTTTAAACACAAGAAATAAAACAAGAGAGAGAGAGAAAGAGAAAGAAACTATGAAATAGGAAGAGTGAGTAAATGACAAGACAAAGCTTTATTCACCATATTTATTTTGGGCACAAATAGAATGTACAGTGTACAGGGTAGTGTTCACCCATATATACAGTGAATAAACACACACACACACATACCCACACACACACACATAAAATATATACAGTGAACAGTGACAATTCCCAGAGTAGTGAGCAGGCTTCGTCGCAGAGTAGCTTAGTGGCACAATGGCAGCTTGGCAACTCCAGGTACCGAACCCACAACTTGCATAAGCAAGAAAGTAAATATGGCAAAAGTTTGCACAGTTTGAAGCTGCTTTAACAAAGAATGCTGAAACGCTGTGCTTTCAAACAGTGTTTTTTAATATGACATACAGTGCAGATGTTCACATAGTAAACAAAGTTGCACAGCTGTGAGCAGTGAATGCAGGACAGACCGCATGTGTAAACTAGCATGGAGCAGCAGAGACAGTGTTTGTTCATAGCTGTGTTAATTAGAGTGATCTGGCTTATATATCAGATTAAACTGCACCTTATCAGCGGTTTAGCTCAAATAAAAGGAGTATATTTGACAGCTGGCTCAGATGGAGACAAGTTCTTTTGATCTGCACCCGAGTGTGATTACTGTTTTCACACCTGCTTAATTGAACCGCACTAAAGTTACAAACAGACCAGAGTTCAATTTAACCGAACCAAATAGTGCTGGTGTGAAAACACCCTAAAACTAAGTAAATGAGAGTGTAAATTAGTGAGTGAGCCAGTTAGGGCGTTTTCACATCAGCTCTATTTGGTTCGGTTAAATTAAACTCTGGTCCGTTTGTAACTTTAGTGTGGTTCAGTTAAGCAGGTGTGAAAACAGTAATCGCACTCGGGTGCGGATCAAAATAACCGGTTCCAAATAAACTCTGGAGAGGTTCACGTGATCCGGTCTCAATCCGACCCAGATGTCAAATATTCTTCTTTTATTTGAGCTAAACTGCTGATAAGGCACAGTTTAATCTGATATATTAGTCAGATAACGCTAATTACCACAGCTATGAACAAACTCTGTCTCTGTTCCATGCTGTTTATACACATGCTGCCTTCACTGCTCAAAGCTGCATGACTCCGTTTGCTCCGTGTACATCAGCGCTGCACGCCCCACTGAAAACACTGTGAAAGTGCATATTTTTAGCATTCTGATATACGTGCTGGAACACAGAATCTTCTCACTATATTTACTTTCTTGCCCCGCACCAGACAGCTCTGACCAATCAGAGGAGACAATGTGCTCACGTTGTTTATTGGTCCGTATTTTGGTGTGTTTAGGTTTATGCCTGTGAAAGCCCAAACCAAACAGAGGGAGAAAACGCTTTAAATAAACTAACTCATCAACTGATTCGGACCAGAGAAACCTACAACTACAGGTATGAAAATGCAGTTTTTATACTCAACAAATTAAGTTCTAATTCAGAAATCCTTACAATCAAGCTGAGATGTTTACGATAATGTTAAAAAGTTTCCAATTTGACGTTGAATTGAACTCAAACATATATAGTATATACTAGTATTTTAAAGTATTTATGCACCACTAATATAAATTTAATTGCAGTTTACATTTCTTACATTCATTCTTTTATTTACATGTAAATATTCACTAAAAAAACTGCATCTTAGGAAGAACAAGTGCAATTAATCGCAGTTAATTACAGAATATTGTTGTGATTAATCTGATTAAATTTTTTTTGTCTATTGACACCACTACTTTAACCCCTTAAACTGCCCTGTCCTGTATACAGGCTACAGGTGTAGGTGATACAAACCCTTTTTCTGTAGTAAAATAACTTATTTACTTTCTGAAAAGTTGAGGGATTTGAAATCCCCTACAGGACAGTTGGAGAAGCTAGATGTAAAAACTAGACAGACATAACGAAACTAAAGGTTTGGAGAACATGAACTGTTTGATATAATATTGATTTAATAAAAATATTAAAATATTGATTTTAAAATGAGCCATTTTTTTATTTTATTATGATTATATTTTGACATTAGCAGATCTACTTAAATATTTTTTTTTATATTTTCTATTAACATTAAAATTTAGCTTTTCAGTAACATTCCTTATTAAATATAAAAGCTTTTTATGTAATGCTTGAATAGAAATCCTCAAGATTTAGTGGTGTAATGTTAGGCAGACAATTGACACAAATCGTGGCCTGTTAAACGTTTCCTTAATGTTAATATTTGTCTAGCTGGTAATATTATGAGAGAAATATTTTAATAACATTATGTGATGCAAAACCAATATTAAATACAGTACAGGCCAAAAGTTTGGACACACCTTCTCTTTCAATGCGTTTTCTTTATTTTCATGACTATTTACATTTTAGATTCTCACTGAAGCCTCAAAACTATGAATGAACACATGTGGAGTTTTATGTAATAAACAAAAAATGAGCTGTACTCCACAGTCACCGGATCTGAACCCAATCCAGATGGTTTGGGGTGAGCTGGAGCACAGAGTGAAGAAGGCAAAGGAGCAACAAGTGCTAATAAACACCTCTGGGAACTCCTTCCTTCAAGACTGTTGGAAAACCATTTCAGGTGGCCACCTATTGAAGCTCATTGAGAGAAAGATGCCAAGAGTGTGCAAAGCAGTAATCAGAGCAAAGGGTGGCTATTCTGAAGAAACTAGAATATAATTCTGTCATTTTTGTTCATTCATAGTTCTGATGCCTTCAGTGAGAATCTACAATGTAATTAGTCATGAAAATAAAGAAAACCCATTGAAAATGAGAAGGTGTTTCCAAACTTTTGGCCTGCACTGTATATATATTTTTATAACATTTAGAGGATAACCTTAATGTGAATCTTTTTAAAATATGAAAATATTGCTTAATGTTCTTATAACCATCTGAAATGAGTTTATGCTGTTTTTTTTCAGGGATTTGTGTAATGTGTGTGTGTGTGTGTGTGTGTGTGTGTGATAGAAAGAGAGGGAGTGAGTAAATGAAAGTGTGTGAGTTAACAGAGTAACAGAGAGAGGGAGCAGAGGGAGCAGAGGGAGAGTGATAAAGAAAGTGGGAGTGAGTGAGTGAGCTAGAGAGAGAGAGAGAGAGAGAAAGAGAGAGAGAGTAAGTAGAGGAGGAGGGGAAGGAAGTGAGAGAGCAGACCAGCAACGTCTCAGCAAGTCTTACACACACACACTCTCACACTGTGGGAGATGACAGAGGGATCTGTGGGGAAAGAGTGAGTGAGGGACTAAGAGCGACAGAGAGCTTCAGAGAAGGAGGACAAACCTCTCATCTTCATACCTTCACCTTTATCTATCTGTCCGTCCATCTGTCTGTCCATCTGTCCAACATGAAGAATTCCATCACAGAGGCCATCTCTGACTACTTCTTCGAGTACGAGACCCCTCGCCAAGTGCTGGTGAGGAACAGGAGAGTGGGAGTAGTCTGCAGACTGATCCAGCTGGGGGTCCTGGTCTACATCATCGGGTAAGAGCTTTGCTCTGTTTTTTTTCTGCTGTACAGTGATGAGACGCTTTCTCTGAGATTAAACTTTAACTCTCAGAAGCTGTGGTGGAATGTGTGAACCAATCGATTATCCACACACTTTCTGACCAGGTCAATAACCCTCTGCCCCTTTAAATAGCAGAGAACTGTTCAGGCTGTCCAATATCACAACTATAATAACTATTATAACTTTTCTATGTTCAGTAGGTGATTCTTCATTAAAAATGATTAAAAAATTAGTTTGTAGCCCTTTTTCAATACAAATTCAAGGCTTATTTTATGAAGAAGAAAAAACATACCATCAGTTATACTGGGAGATCAGTTGAATTAATTTTGAAATGGGATAATAATTGATCTATAATTGATCATCTTTACATATAGAAGCAGTAGAATGAAATTTCAGTAGATAAACTTGTGCTTCTGCTAGAAACCTGTATCTATAAAAGAACTCATTTATGTATCAGTGATTTTTATATTTTACACTTTTTCTTAACTAAAATAAAGGAGGTTTAATATAAAAGCTGCATGTAAGGTTCAAGGGGGCTGTTTACTGTGCTCAAGAGATTGCTTGTTTGAATCCCGGTCATGCAGCTTGCCATCAGCTGCCGGAGCCCCCGAGAGAGCACAACTGGCCTTGCTCTCTATGGGTGAGTAGATGGCGATTTTTACCACAGCAATTTCTAAAAAAAGAGAGAGTAAGAAACACTTTCCAAAAAGGGCTCTATGGAGTAATGCCATTGAAAAAGCATGTTTTACTCTCTGAAAAAAAAAAAAATTCTCTAGATGATTTCCAGTAAAAGCATTTCTGTAAATGAACGTCAAGCTCTTTTTCGATACAAGTTCAAGGCTGGTTTTTGAAGAATCATTCTGTCAGTAGATTGTAACAGTTGTTTTAAGTTTTTATTAAAGAGCCTTTGAAGAGCTACAGTATCATCTGTATGTATATATTCATCTAGCAGGAAATGTGGTGAATTTTAGATTTTCCACCTTTTTAACTCCTGTATCAGTGATCACAATTTTTGGTATTTGTTTCTATAGTGTTTCTGTTCTTAATGATGTTGTGTGTGGTAATTTGTTATTTATTCTACACGCACTGTACTGCTGCTCTCTGTTGTTCTAATATTATCAGGCTATTAATTTATCATGCTCAGTGATATTTGATGTTATTGTTTTCAGTTTATGGACTTTGCACACTTGTATTTGAAAAAGGCAATATTTACTATTTCCTGCAATTCAAAAGTTAAAAGAACTTATCTTTAATAACTATTAACCTAAATTATCGTCTTTATGTTATACTTAGAGGTACAGAACTTAATGCATTATGGAAGTCATATTTTGAAAATTTTTATATAAAGAAAATTGGTCTTGATTTGATCAATGCTTTTGAAACAAAGGTATTTTGGATTTGTTAATATAAGGATTTTAAATATTACTAATAACTCATTATAAATTATTCATTCTTACACTGACTGTCTGAAAGCTGTGAATTGTAATGCGGTGCATATATACGTTTAATTACAACCAAGTGCTGAAACAGTGATGGTGAATTCACAATGTCCTTACATGATTATCTGGATTCCTCATCAGCAGAACAGCTGTAAGAAGGTGAGGGTAAAGCCAGTATATGTCGAGGCTTGAACAGGGTGTAGAAGATCAATAAGCGTGTGTTAACACTAAGACTGTGTAAGTCTTTGTCATAAGATTACAGCACGCAATACCTGAAAAAAAAAACAGAGCTTCAGGCAAAAGCAGTAGAGCAACACTGAATGACAGACTAGAGGAAGAATGACTTTAGGAAAAGAGTTCAGTCTTGATCTTTTCATTGATGTGGCTATAAAATTTAAATGAATAAAATCGCAAAAACTGCATCTTTGCAGAAATCTGCTATCATATTAAAGAACGTAAAATGTTTAGTTTTTTTGTATACCTCACTAAATACATTATATTTCCAAAGGGACGCCTTCACTTTGCTAACACAAGCACATGCCACTTATATGCTGTCATGAGAAAAGTCATGGAATAGCTGTATTATTGTGTTACCTCATGGTATTACTTGGTAGGCGTCTGCACTCTGGACCACATAAAGCTCTGGAAAAAAATAAGAGACCATTTAAAAATTATATATATTTTTTATTTTACCGAATTGAAAACCTCTGGAATATAATCAAGATGAAGATAGATGATCACAAACCATCAAACCAAACTGAACTGCTTGAATTTTTGCACCAGGAGTGGCATAAAGTTATCCAAAAGCAGTGTGTAAGACTGGTGGAGGAGAACATGCCAAGACGCATGACAACTGTAATAAAAAAACAGGTTTATTCAGGTATGTTTCTGAACTCTTCAAACTTTATGAATATTAACATGAACTTGTTTTCTTTGTATTATTTGAGGTCTGAAAGCTCTGCATCTGTTTTTTGGTATTTCAGCCATTTCTCATTTTTTGCAAATAAATGCTCTAAATGACAATATTTTTATTTAGAATTTGGGAGAAATGTTGTCTGTAGTTTATAGAATAAAACAACAATGTTCATTTTACTCAAACACATACCTGTAAACAGCAAAATCAGAGAAACTGATTTAGAAACTAAAGTGGTTTCTTATTTTTTTTTTCCTAGAGCTGTATACATGTAGAAAAATTCTGCAAATTATTAAATAGTCTAGAAAATTATAGTAATCATTTTAATAAAGATTATAATTCTTTAAGAGGAGGACGGAAAACAACAAATCAATCAGCAAGGTATTAATAATAATAATAATGATAATAATAATAATAATAATAAAAATATATATATATATATATATATATATATATATATATATATATATATATATATATATATATATATATATATATATTTAATCATTTAATTTAAATATTTTTTTACATTAATCTCTTTATCCAGTGTACAGGCCTAAATCCACCTCTTCTAAAAGATTCTCGATCTAGCTGCATTCAATGGTTAAATCTTCATCAATGCATTCAGCACTGAGAATTGAGAACTCAAAGAAATGTTATTTTAAAACGAACTTCATCAGTATAACAGATGCAGGACTGACACTTAAGGAAAGCTGCAAAGAAAAATAGGAAGCGGTTTCAAGTTAAAAGTCAATGCAGGCAACAAAAACCTATTACTGATAGATGTTACTGATAAATATCAAAGCAGTGGATGGGCCGACAGAAACACACACACACACACACACACACACACCGATGGGAGATTTTTTAGCATCTCCAATTCACCTGAGGACATGTGTTTGGACTGTTGTAAGAAATGGGACAGCGCTATACAGCGCTTTATGACTGTTTTAATAAACACATAACTTTAATTTAATGAATTAATTCATATTAGTACTGCGTGCGGGAGCAGCAGAAATGTGTAAGTGACGGGCGGCGGTGGGATTAAAACAAACAATTTTTACTGGGAGCGTGCAGTAACAGGACAAAAACAAGCATCAGTGGGCAGAAGTGGGTTTAAAAAAGCAGTCCCACGCAGACCTCTCCTGCTTGGAAACACCCACACATGTGTAAATTTTGAGGTGTTATCTTGTAAGTGAGGTTGAACTCTGGTCAGCACGCTTATGGAAATGAAGTGAGGCCTGATAGTGGGTGCCAGATAAAGGAACATTTCAGTTCTTAATTTCTGAAGTTGTTTCTCGATCCACAATGGCATTGTGTGCACCAGGAATACGTCATAGAAGGCATCATCACCAGTGGACAGTGATGTGGGTGGTAAAAGACTGGGTATACTAGGACAAGATCAAAATACATCAGCTAAAACTCACACAAGCACACAGAGTCAAACACAAAGCAGTACATGCGGTATTTATCCATAGGCACAGACAAGGAACACCTGGAGCAAGTAACGAGGGGGCGGGGTTACAAATGAGACAGGAGGGATTACAGTTGACAGGGCCTGACTAAAGCAGAGACAAGACCAAAAACAAAACAGAGCCATGTGCCAAGGAGCACATGGGAAGGAAAACAAAACAAGAGAATGGAAATCACATGCAAATTTATTGCAGAACACCATATATTTTCATATACATTCATTTACCTATAAGGTCCAATCTTTCAGCCATGACTGCCCCCTTTTGCTGACATATCAGCGACTAAAATTGTCTAAGAAACTGAAACAGAGTGTTTCTGGAGGACATTTACAGTTTTAGTTTAGTTGGTTCAATTAGACCGAACACAATAATCACACTCAGATGTGGAACAAAAGATCCATCGTCTTGACAGATTCTATTGATATCTGATAATCACCAGTGTCTTGGTGTGAAATGGTTCACTGTAGATAAGCTTATCAGCTCAGATTCTTTAGCAGTGGTGGTGATGAGAAGCAGAGGTCAGAATGTCTAAAAATACATGTACTTATATATAGTATAACATACAGACCACCGCTTCCCATTACCACCACTGCAATAGCCATTCACTGCTATGAGTGACCCAAAACTAATCACCAGTAAACGTACATATATATGCATATTCTGTGTTTTTTTTTGTGTTGTGTAGATAATGGTAAAATAGTGCTCAGGTTTTAATCCAGGAACGATTTTGCCTTTTATCACCCAAAATTTTTCTTCCCTTAATTTTTTTTAAATGCATTTTAAGGTTTCTCATATTTTAATGTTTCTCTCATGTCTCTTCTTAAACCCTATCAGGGTGGGATTAGTTTCTCAGGGGGTCCTGGGGTGATTTTCTCATTTATGGGGGGTCCTGTGTGATTTTATTCCCAACTGGAACGACCATGTACACTGTGTGTTTTTCTCAGACGTCCTCTGAGAAAATTACAGGCAAAATTACATACTGTTTTTAGCTGAACTCCATGATCCTCCGGTAATTTTATTCCTGTCCGGACACACATCTCTGAGTTTCGTCTTCTCGCCTTTAATAAAATAGGAAACAGGAAATACTCCTTAGGGACTGTCCCATTTCAGTACTGCCGTCGCAG
Source organism: Astyanax mexicanus (assembly GCF_023375975.1). Taxonomy (NCBI): domain Eukaryota; kingdom Metazoa; phylum Chordata; class Actinopteri; order Characiformes; family Acestrorhamphidae; genus Astyanax; species Astyanax mexicanus. The sequence continues at coordinate 14,174,017 of NC_064408.1, forward strand.
CCTACCCATCCTTCAAAGGACACACCTTCGTAGACCGCGTCGTTCGAACGATGCAGCCCCTGAATAGTTAGCCTCACCTGTTCCCCTCAGTTCACTCACTCCCTGCCGAGTATTGTTTGGTTTAATCTGCTTTACAATGTGGTTTCCTTGCTTTGTTTTGATTACTATTTATTTATTTATTTTCCGTTTGCCGTTTGCATTTCTGTCTGACCGCTCCTTGTATTGCCCCTTTGTTTAATGAAACTGTTTTTACGAGTCCTGCCAGATCATGACAATTTTCCACATTTATATGATCTTATTTCAGTTGTATTTTCTCCTTTGCAAAATCGAAATAAAACGTTTCGGTCAAAAAAAAGGAGAGGGACCAACTACACACTAATGGTTAGCCCATTAGATTAGGATACTATAAATGCTCCCAATACTTTTGTTTATATAGTGTATCGTTGTATACATTACTTTTTTGGTCTTATATTATATATAGTACACAGTATGCAGCGTAATTTTATCCGTCACCCAAAGCATTAATAATTTAGCATCTGTCCTCCTGACAGGATCTGATGAACTGATGTACATTTGTGGGGCGATTTCGCTAATCTCCAAATCTGTCCAATAACATCAAAACTAGTCACAGAACATAATCTGGCATGTAGAGAGATATGCTCACACAGATTTACATGCGGTAGAATGTAATTTAAGATTAGTCCGATTGCAGAACCAATTCTCAATTTCTGCTCTTCTTATCTCTTTCCTCTCTCTCCCTTCCTGATTCTGTCCTCACTCCACACGAGCCTCCATCACTGCAGCCACGCAGTCTGTGAGGAATGTGCGGAGAGAGAGAGGTCAGGCTACAGGCTGATACACGTTCCCTCTGTTACGAGAAAACAGCACTTTCGTAGGAACTTTACCAGACATGCAGCCAAACCAGTAAGCATGCAGGTGTGTGTATTTTGTCACTGTTTTTACAGCAGAAGGGAAAAATATGTTATGTGGATCCCCCATAGCTGCTGTTCTTCCTGGGGTCTGACAGACAAAACATACCAAATAAAAATAACAAATAACTAATGGCGAAATGTAAGATTTTATTTCTAAGCAATTCTATTAGCCATCTATCATTGTGTATTATCATTGCAAAGTAGAAAAAAACAGCATTATATTATTTTAATATTAACAGTAGCAATTCCTCCATATTCAAGGATTCACTAAAAGATATGAATATATCTACATTTGTTTTGTTCTGTTTATTATTATATGCATATTATTAATTTTTTTCACCATTTCTCTCTGTATATCTACATGTTCATAAAATGATTGACATACTTCAGAAAAAAAAAAAACATCAACACAAAACATTTAGATTAAAATGTTGATTTTAAGTACATCTGATTTAGTACTAAAAATACACCTCCTATAAAAAGTGGTTCTTTTTTTAACTTAAAAATACTTTACTTTTTGTGTACATATAAGCAAAAAAAAATATTACACACAATAATAATAGCTGCCATAAAAGTGAAAAAAAAAACCCCAGTTAATTCATATTACAACAAACAGCGTCTTACAATTTTACCACTAATAACATAGAGAGTTCAAATTTATATTCTCAGAATCCTGACAACAGAGTTAGGAGAGTGTTAATGGAGTGTTGGATTTAAATTTATGAATCTATGATTTCTTGACAAACAGACTGTCATACCACTGTAAAGCTAGCCAAAAAATTATGAACATAATAATAATAATAAAAAATAGTGAATTGAGTTTCCAAGAATTAAAAGAAGGTACAGAACTGTGTTTTTACGTTGTGCAATTTGACAGCTCGAGTGGCACAACAGTCTAATGGACAAATTGAATAACATTAGATTGGTGCTACCATACACAATTTAGGCCTGTACCTGACTACATTAAAGTCATATGCTACTTAAAATTCAATATTTTTAATTGACAGTTTTCTTGCCATGAAAATGTTATTCATTTTTTTACAAAAAACTCATCAATGTATTGATTCACTGAATGAATGTTTGAGTTTACTATAGGACGACTCAAATGAACAACTAATTCCTCAATACTGCAGCCACAGGAGTATTAAGATTTTAATTTATTGTTCTCACTTTCCCTTCCACCTTGAAACATAATCCCCTTCCGTCCTAAAAAGCGTATATGTTACATTGGGCCTGCAGTATTTTAAGTGCTGTATGAGTTTTATTAATTACTGCTTGTGTTGTGCAGAAATTACATACAGTCCATGGAAAAAAATATATCTGGATTCTTATTTAAATAATCTGTTCCACCTTAAAAGCTGAAGACGTTCAGTTTAAAGCAGCTAAAAACGTTTCTCAGCCTGAAGCGTGTGTGTTGCCACAGCAGCATTTGGATGGAATGGTAAATTAGCAGCATTTAAGGTGGGATGGTAAATTAGCCACATTTAAGGTGGAATGATGAATGATGATGCAGTAGATGTAACAGAATGGTATGATTCACTTGTGTGGGGTTGTGTAAAATTTAATTACAAAAGTCTAGACATGGGATACTGCAAATGTATTGTAATATTTAACATTGGAGGTACAAAGAATAAATCAATCCAGGTCTTAATTAAGGGGGTCAGATCCCTAAATTCCCACATAATTCACACCCTGGTCTGGATGTGTTGTAAGTGAATTACTGTATAAGGAGGAACATATAAGAGTAATGTAGAAATGAAACGTACATGACATTATGTGCTTGGACCCTAGCGATTACCCTTTTTAAAAATTTTATTTATACTTCATTCATAATAGTTATTGTTACTGATGTTAACATGTAATGTTTAGTGAACCAGTCCTTTAAATAGTGATCCTCTTGCCTTGACATTTATGTGCATGTTATATAAAAAGATAGATAGAGAGAGAGAGAGAGAGAGAGAGAGAGAGAGAGAGAGAGAGAGAGAGAGAGAAGGAGCGAGGGTTCGGGGGGTTGGAAATAAAACCACATTGGTTGAATTTACACAGCATGACTTTCTGAACATTTCTATTGAAAAGCGAACCACAGACCCAGCAGTTTCAGCACTAGAGGCTGTATCCTTAAAGTATTAAATAAGTGTAACCAATGCTTAGAAACGTTAAATGGTTTTAACGCCTAGGAGAGCAAAAGTTTGAATTGAAATAAAGTGAAAGTAGTAATAGTTTCCTGCGGGAAACTGGGTTATCAGCAGTAAATTTCCTTTGACGTCAGTCTCTGAAGAACCAGCTCTGTCTATTTCATTTCCCTCTGTATCTTCACTATTTCACTCTGGTTCATATACACACACCTCATCCATGATCAAACAGCGTTCTGTCACACTGTGATGGACAAGTAAAGGGATTTGATTAGCAGACTGTCTAAAGCTATTCGTCAGCTTAGAAACTCTGAGCCACTGGTAAAAACATACATACAGAGGCCTTCAACTATAATACGATGGATATCATTAAAAAATATTCCAATATTTTTAAAGATAATATCATTCGTTTGCCAATATTTTACCTTTACATTAAATAATAATGTCTATGTTTCCTATTGCTGATTGCTGAAATTGCTGATAACTCGCTTATAATAGAAGCCACTGAATAACTGTTTGAAATATGTGACATTTATAATTCAAATTTAATTTATAAGTCATTTATAGAATATAAAACATTGTCCTGTTACATGAAAACATCTTAAACCTACAGAACCAGTCAATAGTTTGGACACACCTTCTCATTCAGAATTTTTCTTTTTACATGTACCTACATTGTAAATGAATACTGAAGTCATCCAAACTATAAAGGAACACATAAGGAATCATGTAGTAACTTAAAAGTGTTAAAAAAAAAACTACTCTGTAAAGCAGCATTTAGGTTAGGGGTGTCCAAACTACGGCCCACGGTTGAAGCGCAGAAAAACGGGCCAAAGAGTCTAAAAGTGGAAAGAGTGCTCAGTTGTAGCGCAGAAAAATGGGCCAAAGAGTCTAAAAAAGGAGAGAGTGCTCAGTTGTAGCGCAGAAAAACAGGCCAAAGAGTCTAAAAGTGGGAAGAGTGCTCAGTTGTAGCACAGAAAAACGGGCCAAAGAGTCTAAAAGCGGAGAGGGTGTTCAGTTGTAGCGCAGAAAAGCAGGCCAAAGAGTCTAAAAGGGGCGAGAGTGCTCAGTTGTAGTGCAGAAAAGCGGGCCAAAGAGTCTAAAAGCGGAGAGAGTGCTCAGTTGTAGTGCAGAAAAACGGGCCAAAAGAGTCTAAAAGTGGAAAGAGTGCTCAGTTGTAGTGCAGAAAATCAGGCCAAAGAGTCTAAAAGCAGAGAGAGTGCTCAGTTGTAGTGCAGAAAAACAGGCCAAAGAGTCTAAAAGCAGAGAGAGTGCTCAGTTGTAGTGCAGAAAAACAGGCCAAAGAGTCTAACAGGGGCGAGAGTGATGAACTTTTCCTATACAACAAGGGGAACTCCTGCTCTTTCTTTCCTGGGGTCGCCCTGATGAGTGCCAGTTTCATCATTAACATTTTTGATGGTCTTAAAGAATGCACTTGAGGATACTTGCAAAAATGTGGCCAACTTTAACCTGCATAAAAGTGTGAAGCCTTTTTATATTTTTGTGATTTTTAGACATTTCTTTGTAGTTTTGGCCCATAAAAATGTATTTGTGATTTCAGTGGTAATCTGCATAATTCATAAAAATGGCATATTCAAAACTAAAGTATAAAATTTAATACATGTTTTGAGATTGCTGTGAGAATATGTGAAAGAAATATTTAAGCTTTTTTTGTTTATTTTTTTTTTTTTTTACCTATTTTTAGGGAATTTAATCCAGATGACCTGGGTTAACTAATTATTAGTTAATATTTGCCCACTTTGCTCACTAACAACCTTACACGACTGGTGGAAATAAATATCACTTCACAGGCTTATCTCGCTGTCCATCCCACATCCTGTATCACATGCTGAGTGTACAGTGATGTGTGTGATGACTTGCAGATGTACCTGAAAAGAACAGACATGCCAGGGCTGAAATGCACAGTCATTAAACAAACAGCTCACAGTTACTTTAAGACACAGATTGGCGTATGATCTTTTGGTGGGCACTTGTCCTTCAGAAATAAAATCTGTTGTCCCGAGAACACAGTTTGAGACAGTATAAATCCACGCCTTTGTTACCACCCGGTTGGATTACTGTAACTCACTGTATATGGGAGTTAGTGGTTTTTCTCTTGCCCGGTTACAATCTGTACAAAATGCAGCAGCACGGCTTTTAACTGGCACACGTTAATATGAGCACATTTCCCCCATTTTAGTCTCACTCTGCTGGTTGCCCATTTATTTTAGGATTTATTTTAAAATCCTTTTATTTACTTTTAAATCTTTAAATGGTCTAGCACCACCCTACCTTTCAGAGCTGCTACACACCTACAAGCCCAACTGCTCCTAAATGACCCAAAAACTAAAATACAAGTTTAGAGGGGATGTGCCTTCGCTGTAGTGGCACCTAGGTAATGAAATAGTTTGCCCCTGCACATTAAACAGGCCTCCACACTATCTAGTTTTAAATCGCTTCTTAAACCTTCCTCTTCTCCTTAGCTTTTAATACCTACACTCTAAAAAACAGAGGTACGATACGAGTACTTTTTTGTACTCAGAGGTACACTCTTCATAATTGTACCCTCAAAGGTACAATATCGGTCTTTACAGGATCAGATTTGTTCCCGCTGAAGTACAAATCATCCCTAACAGCAATAAGTACAAGTTTGTATCATTTAACCAGCCAAAAGGTACATTCAGTATTCTGTATCACTGTACTAATAAACAATATATATTTTAATTGCACAGATTTTATTTGAAAGCCAGACAATTTTGCATCATCAAGTTTTTGAGCCATATTTAGTTGATGATAATGTTTATAATCTTTATGATCTTTACTGGCACAAAAATATGGGTACAAAAAAGGACTTTCACTGAAAGGTACTTTTTTGTACCTCAATATAAGGTACAGCCCCAGCGACAAGCTTTGTACTCTTTTAAGTACAAATCTGTACTTACTTTTCTTAGTTTGTAGAGTGTTGATTGTATTGGTTGTTGTATGTACCTGTTTCTATTCTTATTATTCTTTTGTTTTTTTTACGTACAACACTTTGTCCTTTCTTTGAAAGTGTTGAAAGTGCTATAGAAATAAAGGTGGATTGGAGAACAAAAGGACTAAAACATCCACCTATGAAACAAAACTCATCTATCACTGAATCTAATGCAGCATTAAATTGAAACAGAAGTGAAGGTTAAACAGTGACAGTCATTCTGTACAGCTCGGTATGATAGATAGATAGATAGATAGATAGATAGATAGATAGATAGATAGATAGATAGATAGATAGATAGATAGATAGATAGATAGATAGATAGATAGATAGATAGATAGATAGATAGATAGATAGATAGATAGATAGATAGATAGATAGATAGATAGATAGATAGATAGATAGATAGATAGATAGATAGATAGATAGATAGATAGATAGATAGATAGATAGATAGATAGATAGATAGATAGATAGATAGATAGATAGATAGATAGATAGATAGATAGATAGATAGATAGATAGATAGATAGATAGATAGATAGATAGATAGATAGATAGATAGATAGATAGATAGATAGATAGATAGATAGATAGATAGATAGATAGATAGATAGATAGATAGATAGATAGATAGATAGATAGATAGATAGATAGATAGATAGATAGATAGATAGATAGATAGATAGATAGATAGATAGATAGATAGATAGATAGATAGATAGATAGATAGATAGATAGATAGATAGATAGATAGATAGATAGATAGATAGATAGATAGATAGATAGATAGATAGATAGATAGATAGATAGATAGATAGATAGATAGATAGATAGATAGATAGATAGATAGATAGATAGATAGATAGATAGATAGATAGATAGATAGATAGATAGATAGATAGATAGATAGATAGATAGATAGATAGATAGATAGATAGATAGATAGATAGATAGATAGATAGATAGATAGATAGATAGATAGATAGATAGATAGATAGATAGATAGATAGATAGATAGATAGATAGATAGATAGATAGATAGATAGATAGATAGATAGATAGATAGATAGATAGATAGATAGATAGATAGATAGATAGATAGATAGATAGATAGATAGATAGATAGATAGATAGATAGATAGATAGATAGATAGATAGATAGATAGATAGATAGATAGATAGATAGATAGATAGATAGATAGATAGATAGATAGATAGATAGATAGATAGATAGATAGATAGATAGATAGATAGATAGATAGATAGATAGATAGATAGATAGATAGATAGATAGATAGATAGATAGATAGATAGATAGATAGATAGATAGATAGATAGATAGATAGATAGATACTTTATTGATCCCCGGGGGGAAATTCTTGATGGCAGCAGGAGCGTCAAACTATATAACCCTGTCATGAAGACAGAGCAAAATTCAGTATACACCCTGCTGCTCGGCACGAGGCCAAAGAAGTATTGCCTCACAGAGACCTTTATTGAACCCAGACCTGTTATCTCCCAAACCATCTTACACACACACACAGAAGATCTTCACTGCAGGCCCAGTTTCCCGCTCGCAAGCTGCTCGCAGGGTTCCAACCATCCCATAGAGATGAGGGATCCTCCAAATTATCTTTACAGTAATCTCCTTCTTAATCCCCTATTATTACACACACTTTATTCAGCAACTCCTATGAAACTCAAATATGACATCTTATTAAAGGCAGAGGAATGACATGTTTTACCTCTTGAACACTTCAACACTTCATTTTGTCAGTTTTAAGTTGCAACATGGCTGCAATGACAAATGTGACAAAGCAATAATCAGATAAGCAGATATTTCGTACAGTTAGACTAAGACTTTACTACCAAACTGGTTTGGAGATCATGTAGAGATATGAATCTTAGGGCACTCTTAAGGCTCTTACACCCTGCGCAAGGTGCTTCTCAAGGTGTTTTGCAATGTTTATTGCTATCTTATATCCAGAGGTGGAAAGTAACTAATTACATTTACTCACGTTACTGTAATTGAGTAGATTTTATGAGTAATTCGTCAAGTAGTTTTTAAAATAGGTAATTTTACTTTTCCTCAAGTTAATTTTGACGCAAGTAATTTACTTCACTACATTGGAAAACTCTCTGTTACTGTGTAAAAAATGAAATGCTGGGAAAAAAAACGAATTATCTGAATAAAAAAATAATTGAGTTTTGTTCTCCATGGCAGCGCAGCTGAACTTTTCCCAGCAGTGTTTATTACGGTTAGCGGGAGAGGTGCTGTGTGAATCAGCTGTGCAGGCGAGATATGCTACCAATCGATATGTGCTTCTTTACGGCACTGCACATGTGTCAACCAACATTCTTTTTGTATGATTTCATGTTTTTAATGATAATTCCTTAAGTTTTTATTGGGAACATTAAACAATCTGCTTGAGTGTAAAAAAACAAAACAAAACATGTAAATAGCAGTTAAAGCATAGCAATGGCAAGTTATAAGATAATAATGAACTGTAAAACTATAAAAACACGGGTTATAGTCACCTATATGACCATAACCTTTTAACAGTAAAGAAAAAAATGGATCGTAGAAACCTATGCCACTTGTTCTTGAAAAAATGTTTTATGGGGTGGTCTGAACAATTACTGCCTGAAAGATCCAAATCATTTAATTTAATAATTATTTAATTTATGATTTGTTGTACTCTTTTACATCAAATAAATAAAAGTAACTATGTAACTTTTACTCAAAGTAAATTTTAAATTGAGTACTTTTTTTACTTTTGCTCGAGTAGATTTTTAGATGAGTACAGTAGAATTTTAGCAAAGTAAAGGTACTTAATTTAATACTTAATTACAATAGTTCAGTACTTTTTCCACCTCTGCTTATATCCCACGAGCAGCCTATTTTCACATTGTGCGTCTGCATGAAGCGTACGAATATATCTATGACAATGGGTGTGTATTGCTGTCTTGGCAAAGAAAAAAACACAGGTGCGCCACTAACTGATTTGAACCCTGACAACAGTCCAACGTCAGGTGTTGCATCAGATCATGGCAACGCAGATGTGCTCCTTACGCATGTACACCGCCGCTCATTACACACACACATACACAAACACACACACAAGCACATGCAGCAGTGCACAAACCCAACTTTTACATCAGTAATAATCAGAATACATCATAAAATAACATTTAATTAAAACACGTATATTTAACACATATGTTTAACTGAAAAACAGCTTCATCCCAGAAGCTGTAAGACTCTTAAACTCCACCTAGCCAACACACTGCACTGTCACTTCATGAGGACAATTACATATTTAAAATAACACTGTCACTTTAACCGTACTGAGACACTTTATCATGTTACTGCTCTTTATTCACACTATCATGCTGCTATAGCAAGCTTACACTCTGGATTTTATGTTGCTGCTACTTTTCTACTCTCCATTATTTTTGTGTATTTATCTTGATATCTGTTTTATTCTAGTTCATCCTTATATTTAACTTTTTTAAGGACGGGACGCGCAGAGTGGTCCAGCGGTCTAAAGCGCTGCCGCTATGAGCAGGAGGTCGTAGGTTCGAACCCCCGCTCATGCAGCTTTGTCGTCAAGCTGCCGGCGCTCAGAGGGAGCACAATTGGCCCTGCTCCCTCCGGGTGGGTAGATGGCGCTCTCTCCCCACATTGCTCCTAGGGTGATGTTCACAGCAAAGGGCGTCTGTGAGCTGATGTATCAGAACCGAGTCGCTGCGCTTTCCTCCAAGCAGCAGCTCGAAAGGAAGCATGTGTAGTCTTTACCCTCCTGGTGTGTTGGGGCATTACTAGTGATAGGGGGAGTCCTAACGAGTGGGTTGGGTAATTGGTCATGTAAATTCGGGAGAAAATGGGAAAAAAAAATTGAAATAAAATTAAACATAACTTTTTAAGGACAACAAAAATATACAATATAAGTTTAACTGACCTATATGATTTCCAATCTATGTTTTTACTTCTGTGGGCGAAGGTCTACATAGCCAAGTATATTTTGATGGAATTCTCTTCATCATCTAGTATCAAAAGTCATTAATAATCAGCTCTGGCCAGTTCTTAGCTGCAGGCATGCTCAAGATCATAGAACCGATAGACACAGCCCAGTAGAGTAAGATAAGAAAGAGGCCAGAAACATCAAAAACATCATTATCCTTATTGCTTGTAAATGAGACGCATTCCTTCAAGCACTTCAGATTCAATGTGCTGTAAAATGATCCCCACTGTTTATTTAATACAGAGATATTTGAAAGAAGAAACGAGGTACATAAAAAGAATCGTCTAGAATTTGGCTATACGCTGTATTTACTTCTAACAAATACCACATTGTGGACCAGTTCCAGTATTAAACTAAATCAAATATTGGGAGATTCTGTTTACATCTCTTGCACCAGTTTTGCTTCAGGCCTCTGTTTAAGCTACTGGTTTGGAAAAACACATCTGTCACTAAAGCCTAATTCTCAGACTGAGATAAAAATGTGTGTGCTAAAGCCAAGGTACATTATATAAAACAAATATTAGGAAACCTGGTCATGGTTTCTTTCTTCTAAAATTAAGGGTATTAAAAAGTTCCTTCATTTGTTGGAATAACACTACTGTCTCTACTGACAGACTCTTCAAGACATATAGTGTAAATTAGTGTACATTAGGCTTAAAAACATCCTAATTGTTTGATTATGATTGGACCATTGCACATCTTATGCAGATGTATTAATGATTACAGGTGTGGTCTGATTAGCCTTTGATTGACTCTTGTCACAATATGGCATAACAGTGCATCAATCAGTGACACACTGCTCCAGCTGCTGATGGGATGATTTTAGATGGAATTGTATAAGACAGTCACCCCTTGCATTTATACGAGGGACTACATTATCGACTTATCGTACAATAATTGGACATGACCTCCATAACATTTAATAATCATGATATCCTCTATTGTGTTTATTTGTATGTCTGTTCATGTACAGCTCTGGAAAAAATTAAGAGACCACTGAATCAGTTTCTCTGATTTTGCTATTTATGTTTATGGTTTATGTTTGAGTAAAATGAACATTGTTGTTTTATTCTATAAACTACAGACAACATTTCTCCCAAATTCCAAATAAAATATTGTCATTTAGAGCATTTATGTGCAGAAAATGAGAAATGGCTGAAATAATAAAAAAGATGCAGAGCTTTCAGACCTCAAATATTGCAAAGAAAAAAAAGAAAACAAGTTCATATTCATAAAGTTTTAAGAGTTCAGAAATCAATATTTGGTGGAATAACACTGTTTTTTAATCACAGTTTTATGCATCTTGGCATGATCTCCTCCACCAGTCTTACACAATGCTTTTGGATAACTTTATGCCTTTACTCCTGGTGCAAAAATTCAAGCAGTTCAGTTTGTTTTGATGGCTTGTGATCATCCATCTTCCTTTTGATTATATTCCAGAGGTTTTTAATTTGGTCAAATCAAAGAAACTCATCATTTCTAAGTGGTCTCTTATTTTTTTCCAGAGCTTTATATACTGATATACTAACAAAGTCATGTGACTGTGGGATGGAAATGTGGTTGTGATTTCTGACAGTGTTTTTTGTCTGATCTCTTGAAAAAAATTTGCCTGACCCCATCAGCCATAATCATTTCTACTCACTGCACTGTCTACTGTGGGTAGTAATGTCTACTGAAGCTATTCCGCCTCTTCCCATGAGCCATGGCATGTCATTATGCATATAATATATATGTTATACAAGTACAAGTTGTGGATCAGAGTATGCAGACAATTTATATAAACTCTAAAGTCAAACATGGCGTAAAAAGGGAACTGGTGAATGCCTACTGTGATTTGGGGGAATTTAAAAGTATTATCTTTGTTCTAGGTGGGTGTTCATCTATGAGAAAGGCTACCAGACTGAAGATACAGCGATTGGGTCGGTATTCACTAAGATGAAAGGAGTGGCCTACACTAATATCAGTGGAGAGCAGAAAGTGTGGGATGTGTCTGATTACGTCTATCCTGATCAGGTGAGTGCACAAGAACTCAAAGAGGATTTTCACCAATTTGTCACTATTTCTGTTTAATTTAGTCCTCCTGTGTTTTTTTTTTTTTTTAAGAAACCTACTCACTCTGTAAATTTGGTGAGTCTACGTCCATTGCAGTCTCCGCTTTCTGTTCCTAGATGATAAAGATGGAACCTGATGAGGTCTTTTTCCCTTGTAGCTTATTTATTTTTACATTACATTACATTTAGCAGACGCTTTTGTCCAAAGCGACTTACAATAGTGAAGTACAAAAGTAATAGAAGTTAAAGGTAAAACATCTTTAGATAGGGCCTAAAGGAGGTCAAAGGGAGATAATGGGATAGAGGAGTGAAGGAGGGGAAGAAGGAAATGAGGTTAGAAGTAGTTAGTTTGTTAGAGGTGTTAAGAGAGTAAGTTGTCTTTGAAGAGCTCTGTCTTCAGGAGTTTATTAAAGATAGTGAGAGATTCTCCTGATCTGGTAGTGGAAGGTAGTTAGTTCCACCATTGGGGAACTCTGTATGAGAACAGTCTGGATTGCTTTGCGTGAATGTTTGTTTGGTAAAGTGAGGCGGCGTTTATTGGATGAGCGCAGCGGCCGGGAGGTAGCGTAAGCCTTCAGGAGTGATCAGTGCAGGTAGGAAGGAGCTGTTCTGTCATCACCTTGTAGGCGATTGTAAGAGTTTTGAATTTGATACGAGCAGCAACTGGTAGCCAATGGAGCTCAATGAGCAGCGGGGTGACATGTGCCCGTTTTGGCTGGTTGAAGACCAGACGTGCTGCTGCATTCTGGATCACCTGGAGTGGTGGATGAACCTGTTGTTTATGCATCTGAGATGCTTTTTTGTTTATTGCAACTGTACAAAGTGGTTTATCTAAGCTACTGTAGCCTTCCTGTCAGCTCCAACCATTGTTCTGAAATCAAGGGTATAAAAGAGTCTTTACTGTCCAGGGAAGGCTTTCTGGACATACACTATAAGACACATACACTCATAAATTGTTTGAATTGAAATGTTTTACATCAAATTGGATATTTCTAAACATTACTCAACTATTTTGAGCAACTATTTAGATGAACATTTGTGGGCACGTACATTCAAGCAGAGATCTTTGAGTTGAACCAACTTATAATAACTGAGTTTAGTCTGTTGCAATTAGCAGCTTCTTTTCTATTGGCTTCTGGCACAATTCTCTCTATTTGCATACTGGGTGTGTCCCCCATTTTCTAACACTCACCGTCAGTGTGTAGTCACTCACCAGGCTACATTAGGTAAACCTGTAGATCATATATTATGATTAACTGTCTGGCCTCTGTGATGTTGGCATAATTTTCTGCAGTAATTCTGTGTTGGCTGTGCTCTAAATACTGTTTACTCTATAGCTAATTTATGTGATTTAATAATTTAATGATTAATGACTGTAATGAAAAGTCATATAATGAATTGTTTTATTTTTATTTTTAAAGCTCCACTAGGTAGGATTGAGATTTTGTGCTCGTGGGCTGCCCCTACAGTTGTAGAGTGTAATAAATGTTTCAGGCGGATTAGTTTCTCTTTCTCGTTTTCTGGCTTTCACAGACATATTCGGTCTCTTTCCAGCTTCTTCCAGAGTGTCTGTATGTTAGTTTGTAAAGAATGAACCAGTAGTCCTTGTAGAACTGTTAGAACTAAAGGTCGGAAAGCAGGTCGCAGTTCTCGTGAGCGTTGGTCGAGGCCGCCTCTGAAAACTTACAGAGTCTGGTTTGAGCTCAGAGGAGCTCCGGCACAGACACGAGAGCACCGCTATTCCTCCTATTACACCTCAATGCAGCGCTGCAGTGAGTTTCAAGCTGTAATTTTACTTCTTTAAAAAGATCAAAAATCAAGGAACTCCTACCTAGTGCTGCTTTAAGAAGTGCCCCGTTAATTTAAAAAAATATTTGGCTATAAAAACTAAAATATGCATATGTTGAGAGAAAACAAATTAATTTAATCACTGCAATAGACTTAAAAAATAAAGATTGACCGATTTAATTGCAATATTAAATTAAACTTAAAAGGTTAGGTTTCAGGTACACCACATTTTGAATTTTAAGTACTTGTGATCTGTCTGTTAAACTTAAACATGAACGTTTGTATAACTCCATTCAGTTTTATAAATTACTAAAAAAAATGAGTTTTGAAAACTTAATTCTTTTGAGGCAACAAATTACCTCAAATGATTTAAGTAGACTAAACTTATTAGGGTTTACAGTGTATAGTGGAATTCTGTCCATCTGTCTTAAACAAAAATGCCTGGACTACTATGGACTGGAACCATACTGTCTTTAACAATGAATCCAATGGATTATATGAAAGATACAATTAGCTCAACAATATGTGCAGGACATCTTGTGGCCACATGATTTCCTCTCATGACAGAGCTTCCAAATGGCATTTTTCAGCAGGATAATGCTCGCCCACACACAACACACACAGAGTTTCCAAGGAATGTCTCTACCAGATTGCAACACTTCCTTCTGCAACATATGTGGGGAAATACTGCAATACTGCAAGATCCTATACAAACCCTTGTATACAGTGGTATGAAAAAGTTTGGGCACCCCTGATCATTTTCAAGATTTTCCTTTATAAATAATTGGTTGTTCAGATCAGCAATTTCAGTTAAATATGTCATATAGCAGATGAACACAGTGATATTTGAGAAGTGAAATGAAGTTTATAAGATTTACAGAAAGCCTACAAAATTAGGCAGGTACATAAATTTGGTCATCCCAACAGAAATAAAATTACATCAATATTTAGTAGATCCTCCTTTTGCAGAAACAACAGCCTCTGAATGCTTCCTATATCTTGCAGTTAGAGTCTGGCTTCTGGTTGAAGGTATTTTAGCTCATTCTTCTTTATAAATCATCTCCAGTTAAGTCAGGTTTGATGGTTTCTTATCATGAACAGCCCGCTTTAAATCACACCACAGATTTACAATAATATTCAGGTCTGGGATTGAGGACTGAGATGATCATTCCAGAACGTTGTACTTGTTACTCTACATGAATGTTTTAGTACATTTTGAGCAGAGTTTAGTGTTTAGGGTCGTTGTCTTGTTGAAGTATCCAGCCCGTGCGCAACTTAAACTTCAACTTTCTCACTGATTCTTAAGCATTGCCCTCAAGAATCTGCTGATATTGACTTAAATACATGCAACTCTCAACTTTAACAAGATTTCCAGTACCTGCACTGATCACACAGCCCCACAGCATGAACCACCACCAAATTTTACTGTGGGGAGCAGTAAAGTAAAGTGTTTGTATTGGAATGCTGTCTACCTTCATCAGCACCTTATTCCAAAATGAAGCTGGCTTGTCCAAATGTGCTTAAGCTTTAGCATACCTCAAGCGACTCTGTTTGTGGTGTGCGCTCAGAAAAGGCTTCTTCTTTTAGCTCCAACCAGTCTGGTCATTCTTTGTTGACAGAACTTAGAACCGCTTACTTGGTGCTTTTTGCTTTATTACACCACTACAGACTATTAGCTGATATTTGCATGATTGTATGCATTGCACTGCTGCCACAGTAGGTAAATAGGTAATCCAGGTCTTCTTAATAAAGTACTCTGTGTGTACTTTACATTAATCTGTTTACTTATAGTGATGGGATTCCCCTTAAACAATCAAATATCAAATCAAATTAAATATATTGACATGTTTTATTATGCATGTTAAAAAATCCTAACATTTATTTTAAGCTGCCATAAAAATCTGTGAATGCAAATGCACACCAGTTGTAAGCAGTGGTAAAAAGTGGTTCCAGTGGTAAAAAAAAAAAAACAAAAAAAAAAAACATTCCTTTGCTTTTTAAAAAATTGCATTTACTTGTATTACTGTATTTTTTGTGCATTTAACAAACCTGTTTATATTCTGGTTACCAATGATTACCTCAAAGTTACACCCTTGCAAACAATCCTTTAGCATTGTGGTCAGCGTCTGTGCGTTTGTGCATTTGTGTGTCTGTGCAAACCAACCATGACGGAGATGAAGGGCAGATGATGTCTGAGCTAAAAGAGCACACATAAGAGGAGCTGAAAACGAAATAAGGAAAGTAAGACTGCTAGGAGACAATCGTCACAGATGATGCCAAGCTGAGCAATCAAAGGAGTGGCAGTGAAACCGTCCTCTATCAAAACCTGAAAACGAAAGTTTCCCACACACAGAACTTGAAACTATAGACAACTGTGTATATTTTTGGGTTTTATCTAACATTGTTCTTAATATTTTTTCCCTGTAGTCCATTTATAACATGTGTTAGGCCAACTGTTATGTCTCGAGTTGACTCAAATTTAGTGTGAAGAAGGCTACGCCTTTACCTGGTCTTTCTCAATCTTGGTTTTGGGGCCCTATTTACACCCTGTGCAAGGCACGTCACGATGCTCATTGCTATCTTCCACCCTGTCAACAGTTTTTTTTTTTCACGCCTTGCACCCATACTGTCAAAATAGTGTCAGAATTTAGAGATAAATCTACACTGATGGGCGTGGTGGTCTGGAAGTGAGTTGTGTTCAAGGAAATATCTGCCGTGTTTTTATTTTGGTGTCAACAATCAGCCACCCAATTATATTTTAGCCATGCAGGAGCGCCATGTGCACTATACACATCTAGCGTGTAAATCTGGCATTTTTCCCCAACAATAAACAGAATAAAGAATAAAATAACATCACTGTCCCCTTAAATGAGCTGGTTGTGTACCTTTACAATGTGAACACACAGGTCAGTTTCCTTTGCTGAGATGCTCAAAAGCGTCATTCTGTAGGAAATCATTGAGCCAAAGTCAGAATGGTCTGGCTCTTAAAGGGAATGACAAGTGACGCACTGATTGGTTTATTTTATGTTATGCCCAAAACCCATCCATAATTAATTAGGAGAATTAGCACACACCTTTTTGCGTGTTTTGATCCACGCAAGGCATATTTCTGCGCTCTAAATCCAGCTGCACGATCTTTAATTGACCAATGCGCTATAGATCACTAAAATTGGGCCCTTTGTCTTGACCAGGAGTCGACTACTATTAAACCTTACTACTCTTACTGGGTTTTAAGGTCAACAACGTGACTTAATCTAGCCTCATCTTAGTCTCAGTCTTGATCAGAACTCAACTGCTTTAATGATTTTAGCTGACAGTGTAAAGAAGGCTAAGCCTTGACCTGGTCTCAGCCACTCTTGAGCTCAACTTGACCAGGAGTTGACTACTGTAAAACCTTAGCTTTGACTTGGTTACAGAGTTCTAATGTGCAAGATTTGACCTGATTTGACCCTCTTAGACCTGCAGTTGACTGCTGTAACATCTTATGTCAATGTGTTAAGGTCTGGTCTCAGCCACTCTTGGTTTTGACATGACTTGGAATTTGCCGTTCATATCTTAACAGCGTGGCGCTTTGCGAGTCTTAGCAGATGATACTGACCTGCATGTTCATGCTGTGAAGGTGAAAAGTGTGTCCTCTAAGCTGCCAGTTATACTGCATGATTCAGTAACACTTTAATTGGATGGTCCATTTTATGGCCTTGTTGATGCTCAACTGACATTCAACTAACACTGAATTCAGTGTCCATTAAATTTAACTAAACCCTATGTTGAATGTAAATGATTCAAAATAGAACCTAACCCTACACCTAACCTTAACCTTAACCATTAATCAACCCTAAAATCTAACCCTACACAGAACCCTTACCCTAACCTTAACCTAAACTTAAAATCTAAACCTAAACCCACTTCTTAAATATTAAGATAAGTGTTTGGATTAGAGTTGAATGTAGGGTTATATTCAATAGAGAATCATTTACTTTCACATTTAAGATAATTTGCATTTAATAGACATGTAGTTGAATGTCCGTTGAGCATCAACAAGGCCATAAAATGGACCATCCAAGTAAAGTGTAACCATATTAATACCAGATAAAAATAAATAAATAACCCTAGTATCTTAAAAATTTAGGTTGAATTAAACTGGACTTGTCTTAGCACTTTTAAAAATTTTAAATAATCTCTTCATAGACGTTTTTTTAAATAACATATGTTTAATGCTATTCAGTTTAATGTAAATGATTCTGTATCTAATAGTATCCTAAAGTACTTATAATACCCAGCTGCTGTTGCTTGCAGATGAACCAGGTGCGGTGGGAGAGACTGTAGACTGGTCATATAATTCTGATGCACAGTGACCCAGTGATAATTACACCCCTGCTCTAACGGACCTGCCTGGTGAAACAGGATGTTTGGATTATGTAACAATTACATAGCAACATTAGAACATTCAGTAGCCGGAACAAATACACAAACAGAGGATCCTGAGACCATCACTGTCATACGGTGTAGGATCATCAAGTTTTGGAATGATTATTTTAGCACAAGATAAATTGCTGAAATCAGGACCTGATGGAATCTTTTAGAATGACATAAGCTCTAAGGTATTGTATGGACTGCAGCCAATTGGGTACTTAGGCTCCTACTAACCAACAAATATCTTTCTTATTATTAAATCATTAACACTGACCCTAACTGAGGTAAGTAAGACCTGCAATTCTTTAGATGTAGTTCTAGGTTCTTTTGGGACCTTCTGGGTGAGTTGTCCATGCCCTTTTGGAGTAATTCCAGTAGGCTGGTCACTCTGGGATAAATTAAATCATTATTTAAAACAGCTTTTTGTATTTACTCAGGTAATCTTTGTCTGATATTAAAGTTTGTTTGATAATTTAAAAAATGTAAGTATGACAAAAATAAAGAAAAAACAACCCTACATAGCAGTGCATCCTATTTCCTCAACTGTTAAGGGCACGCTTTGGCCTTTTCACCACTCAAGTGGGAACTTTTTCCTTTTTAAGGCTTTTTCTTTTTTTTTAAGACTTATTTTGAATTTGCTGCCCTATTTTCTCCCCCTATTTAGCTAGGCTAATTGTCCCACCTATTCAGCTGCTACTCAGCTGTATATCCCCCCTATCACTAGTGATGCCACAACACAAGGAGGGTGAAGACTAGCACATACCTCTGACACATGTGGAGTCAAACTCCGCCTCTTTTTTTCCTAAGAATATTTCTGGATGCATTTCCGTGTTTGAGTTATTTAAAAAAATATATCAGAATTAGATTATCTTTAAAAATATTTGTAGTTTAAGCAGTTAAAGTTACTTTGTAAATTTGTTCTTAAAAAAGCTCCGCAATCATGCTCACTGTTTGTTTGTTCCAACAAGATCTAAAAGATGGAGCCTCTCATGATGACAGTAGGAGAGAACTCTGGTTTCAAGCATTTAATAAAACATTCCATCCCAAAAATGTGAAGTTAATAAAGGTGAGACTATACAGAATGCCCAGACTTTTTATTTATTTCCACCAACTGTACCAAAACCTGTACCAAACCGTGGGGTTTATACTGAGGTGTGAACCGAACCATGAATTTTCTGTACCAGTACACCCCTACACTATATATACATATATATTAAACTGTATATTAAACTGATGAGAGATAATTACACCCATAACGTCTCTCAGTTTTGGCTGTTTCAGACTTGCCTCATGTAAAGGTCATCTCTCTCTAGTTGGTTTCTGTGGAACTGGATTCATGTTCTCTCATGTCTTTCAGGTGGGGAGATATTTAATTTCATCTTTCCAACATTCCTACCCAAAC
The DNA here is from genome assembly GCF_023375975.1 of Astyanax mexicanus. Taxonomy (NCBI): domain Eukaryota; kingdom Metazoa; phylum Chordata; class Actinopteri; order Characiformes; family Acestrorhamphidae; genus Astyanax; species Astyanax mexicanus. The sequence continues at coordinate 14,193,737 of NC_064408.1, forward strand.
CTCATGAAATGGTGGTTTTTGCATAAATGTAGCGTAACCTGAAACAGCATTATGAAACATTAGAAAACGTGAGTTAAGGTAACGTGAGGCAACGCAATGAAGCACAGCCTACACAGTATAACACAATGGAAAATAACCAGAGGTCACGCCACACTCCAGCAAAAACATAGCAGAGTCTAGTATAAAGATGATTAATAAGAAATGATGAGAAAATAATAAAGTATGTAGAGAAACAGGTACAGGACTAAAGTCTGTAATTATAGAACTGCAACATATCCTACTGTCAGTCCTGTTACTGTCTGTCTGCCTGCCACTGATCCTAATTCTCCAGATAAAGATTCCATTTCCCATGATACATCCACACTCAGTCTTCCGGACATCCCGGAACACATGACTCATCAGCATTCCAAATCACCCTCTTTCTGATTACACACACCTGGACACTAGACTATAGACAGCTCTGGAAGGAAAATAATAAACCACTTAAAAATGATGAGTTTCTTTGATTTAACCAAATTAAAAACTTCTGGAATATAGATGAAGAGGAAGATGGATGATCACAAGCCATCAAACCAAGCTGAACTGCACCAGGAGTGGCATAACGTTATCCAAAAGCAGTGTGTAAGACTGGTGGAGGAGAACATGATGCCAAGATGCAATAAAACTGTGATTAAAAAACAGGGTTATTCCACCAAATATTGATTTCTGAACTCCTAAAACTTTATGAATATTTACTTGTTTTCTTTGCATTATTTGAGGTCTGAAAGCTCTGCATCTTTTTTGTTATTTCAGAATCTCATTTATCTCATTTTCTGGAAACAAATGCTCTAAATGACAATATTTTTATTTGGAATTTGGGAGAAATGTTGTCTGTACTTTATAGAATAAAGAACAATGTTCACTTTATTCAAACATGTACCTATAAATAGCAAAATCAGAGAAACTGATTTAGAAATTGAAGTGGTCTCTTAATTTTTTCCAGACCTGTATATCACTCACTTTTACTCACCTGTTGCTCGTATAACTCTTCTACTTTGGGTTTTCTTTGTGTTTAGTCTCTTTTGTTGCCAACCCTCTTGCCCTTTGGACCACTCTTTAGCCTAGCCACTTGTTGTTTGTTAGTTTTTTCGGTATTGACCTGTTTTCATTATTTGACTATTCCTTTGCTTTGCCCTCTTACTTTGTTTTTGGATTACCAGTGTATGATTTCCTGCCTAAAACAGTCTGGTATGTTGTTTGTTTACGCTGCCATTTTGGTTCTTGCTCTGCCTGCCATTAACTATTCTTATCAGCCTTATTCCTTATTTAATAAACCATTTTTATTGTATTCGCCCATGTCTGTTCTGTGTTGGCTCCCGCGACGCCTGTATGATCAGTGGAGCTGAAAAAAGGATAATGAGTGCTGAAATAAATAAAGAGATTGTCAAATTTGTTTTCTTTAGTAAAAACATAAAAAAAAAATACATTTTAATACACTCTGTGAGTATATTTACTGGAGATAAAGGGTCCTCTTTAAAAATATGAGGTATAAAATGTCCTTCTCACGATCAAGTACAAATCTCTGCATTCAGAGTAAGGACAGCTTTATGTGACAGGCTCCAGAACACATACTTTCAGCATTTTTAAAATGATACATTTTGTTCTTGTCCAGACACAACTGGCCCCCTTTACACAGGCTAAAAAGCCTCAGTGCCTTTTTGGAGCAGATTAGGACAGTCTAGTGTCTCCTTCTCAAGGGCAGAGTGTTCACAGTGAGAAATTCATATCCAGGATTCAAGCCATGACCTCCTGCGTCACAGACTGGTTTACAGACTTCTGCTCTGCACCAAAAATGGAGATCTCTGAAGTTATGAGGACTGAAAAACACAGTAACACAGAAACAGCTGCTGTAGAAGCTGCAGCAACAGCAACGTAATACACACACCAAACACAAAGAGCACTGTAGATTTCCCAATCAGAGATTAAGCCTACAGCTGCGCTACATTAGCATTCTGAATGGAGATTCTTTACTTTAATTAACATCCCATTCTTAATCCATAGGGTTAAATATGATGTCGGCTCAGCCTTCGCAGATATTTCAGCTTCAGCTCTTCTGGGAAGGCTTTTCACAAGGTTTAGGAGTTTGTTTATGGGAAGTTTTAACCATTTTCATGTTGGACGAGAACTCCTAGCTCACATTATCCACTCTAACTCATTCCAAAGGTTCTATTGGGTTGAGATCAGGACTTTCTCATCCTTGTCTTTATGGACTTTGCTTTGTGTACTGGTGCACAATCATGTTTGAACAAAAGGGAATTGACCTCAGACTGTTCCCACAAAGTTGGAACCATGAAATTATCCAACTCCCAAATCTCTTGGTATGTTGAAGCATAAAGAGTTAGTTTCGTTGGAACTAAGCATCTGAGCCAAATTCCTAAAAAACAACCCCACATAATGATCCCCCCTCCACCTAACTTTACACTTGGCACAATGCAGTCAGACAAGTATTATTCTCCCAGCACAACATGAATATGAAAACAGCATGAATAAGCTGCTAAATTATATATTTTTTATTATGATTTATGGATGTTATCGATTGAAAAAAATATCATCCACGGCCAGGCTTAGTTCTTGTTTAAGATATCAACCCATAATACAGTGCCCTCCATAATTATTGACACCCCTAGATAGAATGTTTTAAAAGCCTTAAAATAAAAGAAAAAAAGCAACCTTCAACTCAAGCGAATAAAAAAAAAAAAAAAAAAAAAACTAACAAATATGTATTTTTCATAAAATGACCTGTTTTACAATAATTGGCACCCTTAAGAGTTTCTTGGAAATAAATGAATTTGAACCATTTATGTAATTTTTTCTGTAGTTTCTAAAGTGGATTAAAGTATCTAGAAACCTTTAATCAGATATTCATCACTTTCTGTTTCCCTGGGGTATAAATATCGTCGCTCTCCTATGAAAAACACTTATCTCCTTTTTTGTCGATTTTTAGTCTACTACATAATTAGACTACAGACTAACTGTCCCTTATATTGTGCCAAAATGTCTTTATGAACGGACCAATAGAAACTCTTCAAAATGACCTGAAATAAACTCTTTTTACATTGACTTCCATTGAAAGTTTAGAAGGTTTTTTCTCTCTCCTGTAAAGTTGCTGTTTTGGAGATAAGGGTTTTTCATTGGACAGCGACGAGATGGTGTAACACAGAGACCCATTTCTCTTACTCTCACTAAGCATGTGCCAGTAATTCAGTAATTGTGGCACACATAATTTCATAAAAAAATATTTATTTCTTAATGTGTGATTTTTTCCCCACCAAATAAAGACACTTGAATTAAAATTAAGATTAAGATTTTTCTCTTTTTTTGCATTGCTGTTCTGTATTATAAAAAATTATAATTTATAATAAGCAAAAGAACACTTCTCAAACAGGGGTTCCAATAATTATGAAGGGGGCTGTAAGTCTGAACCTTCTCATCTCTTTTATCTGTCTCTTTTTTTTAAAGGGTGCTGAGTCTTTTGTCGTGATGACGAACTTCATCATCACTGTGGGACAGACGCAGAGCACGTGCCCAGAGGTAAGAATGTTATCATGGTGTAAAAAGGCCAGAAAGGCCCGAGAAACTTATAGACTCACAGCGATTATTGAGAAAATTCACAATCTCCCATTAAGATATGTAGAAAATATACAGTAAGCTGTAAATAAAACAGAACCAGTAGATAAATGATGGTGTACACTGACCAAAAATGATGCATAAAATTTACATAAAAAAAGTTTTGCAACTTTCTCCATTTGCTTTTTTTTAAGTTAATTTAATTTCAGATCAATTTAAGTAACTTCAACTCGGTTTCAAGACTTAAATGTTAAATAGAGTAAATAAGTGAACTGAACTTCTGTCAATCATTTCTTTTAGTAAACTTTACTTCATTTATTTCTGCTGAATCCATCCCTTTTTTTTATTAAACTTAACTAAATTTCTGCATAAAATATTACCTAACTATTAATTAAATTATACAATATTACTGAAATTGAAATATTTTTAGTTAAAACACACATTCAAATATTTACATAATCGCAAAGATTTATTTTGTAAACAGTGCATGTCTCACTGTCTCAACACATGGATGGCACGTAATACATTCTTTTTAGTATACTAAACAAAATGTATTACATGCCATCCATGTGTTGATACAGTGTAATATGTGTGTTTTAACTAAAAATATTTATATTTCAGGAATTATAATATATTATGTATCATAAACTAGTTCAATAATATTGTATAAATTGAGTAATTGTAATTAGGTAATATTGTATGCAGAAATTAAGTAAAGGTTACTTAAAGAAATTATTGATTTAGCAAAAATAAAAATAGTAAATGTCACGCCCCTGCCCTGTTTTCCCTGTGTTTCTCATCTCCCTGTCTGTTCCCCAGTAATTTTCCACTTACCTGTGTTAATTTGTAGCTCCGCCCCTTATTAATCAGTCCCCAGGTGTTACCTGTTCCCTTTCCCACCTTGTGTCTGTATTTAAGCTCTATGCGTTTCTGTTTAGTTTGTATTCAGTTTATACTTCAAGTTCCTGTTTGGTTTATTGTTTGTGTGTTTTCTGTTCTTTAATAAATGATTACTTGCGTGTGCGTCCGCTCTCCTCGTCTGTCCTTTCACTCAACGTGACAGTAAAGTTTAATAAAAGAAAGGATTGACTGAGGTTCAGTTCACTTATTCACTCTATGCAACATTTAAGTCTTGAGACCGAGTAGAAGTTACTTAAATTGATCTGAAATTAAATTTACTTTAAAAAAAGCAAATGCAGAAAGTTGCGAAACCTTTTTAAAATAAATTTTACTCTTCATTTTCTTCAGTGTAGAGCAGTGATGTAGATTAATTTCATATAAAAATTTCCATTCTCACAGTGGAGCAGGAGTTGTGATCTGGAGTGGGTGGTGAAGGCATGCAGAGTCAAGCTCTGTTTAGTTTCTAGGTAAAGGCTAGAGGAGCAGAGGCAGGTTCTGAACAGCAGCACTATGATAAATCAGCATGTTGCTCAACGTAAAAATGCATTGGACAGACTTAGCAAAGATAAACAGTTGGCATAGAGTGTTTAGCATGTTATAGCCTGTTAATGTCAAATTCCATTAGCCAATCACAAGCCGCCAAACAGCCAGAACTAATACCCTGAATTACAGCTCTGAGAAAAATGAAGAGACCACTTCAGTTTCTGAATCAGCTTATCTGATTTAGCTATTTATAGGTATATGATTGAGTAAAATTAATATTGTTGTTTTATTCTATAAACTACATACAACATTTCTCCCAAATTCCTAATGAGAATTTAGTCATTTAGAGCATTTATTTGCAGAAAATGAGAAATGGATGAAATAACAAAAAAGATGCAGAGCTTTCAGACCTCAAATAATGCAAAGAAAACAAGTTCATATTCATAAATAGTCCTGAAATCAATATTTAGTGGAATAACCGTGTTTTTTAATCACAGTTTTCATGCATCTTGGCATGTTCTCCTCCACCAGTCTTATACACTGCTTTTGGATAACTTTATGCCTGCACTCCTGGTGCAACATTCAAGCAGTTCAGTTTGGTTTGATGGCTGGTGATCATCCATCTTTCTCTTGATTATATTCCAAAGGTTTTCAATTTGGTAAAATCAAAGAAACTCATTGTTTCTAAGTGCTCTCATATTTTTTCAGAGCTGTATATGTTTTAGATTCATCAGAATAGATTTTTTTATTACAGTTTACAAACCTTTACATAAGACTACTAGCAGGTAAATATGTGTCTACTCTAGAAGGACACAATAACAATACTGTATTCTCTGTTAATATGTCAGCTACAGCACATACTGTAAAAATCTCCTCAGCTTCAGCTCACTCATCAACATGCAAAGGTTAGCCCTGCAACTCATTTAAATAAAGGGTAACACCCAGGTAATCAAATGTAGATATGCAAGTTATGTGATGGAATGTCTGACACTCAACATCTGCTGTCACACAGCTCTCCACATATATTAACATAGGTTAATACGTAACATCTACTTACATTAATTTAGTACTTTATTTAAGTGAACGTTTAACTAGCAAAGATGCTTGTGAATATACCTACACCGATGTGCATGGTAGTCTGTAAGTGAGGTGTGTTCAGGTAGATTTCTGGTGTATTGCTATCTTGGCAAGCAAAAACACAGGTGCGCCACTGACTAATTAGAACCCTGACAAGAGTCACCTGTCAGACGTTCATTGCTATCTTGACTATGCAGGCACGCCATGCGTACACCCCATGTGCTAAGCACGTGCTGCAGTGTGCAAAATAGGGTTGAATGTATTTTAAGATCTTTTTAGAAAAATCAAGTGATTTTAATATCATAATGACAATAAGAATGCATAGTGAAATTCTAAATCACTAAAAAGTATCAAATTAAACTAAATTACAACTGACCAAAGTCAAATTGTATTGTTTATAAGGAGAAAACTGAAAAAATGCTGCATTCATGAGTAATTAAAGCTCCAAAATAGAAAAGAGAAAGAGAAGAGAAAATAGAACAAATTAAATAATTTAAATGAAAAGACAGAATAGTTTATACTGAATATGTGAAAATGGTCAGTCCTGATGCTGCCTGTCTGCTAAAAAAGAATCCAATTCCCAGCATGCACTCACACCGGACTTTCCTGACTCTGCTGATTACATGATGCTACAGTGTTTCTGCTCCCCCAGCTACTGATTGTTTCCACCTGGCCTGTCTAGCATAAATACCCCTCTGTTTGCTCTGTTCCCTGCCGTTTATGGAACCTAGTTATCTTGCTATTCTACAATGCTCTTTCTTTGTTTATTGCCTTTTTTTACCAACCTGTTTTTGATTCCAACTCTCGATTTCTCTATGTCTTGCTCTCTCTGTTGTTTATTATGTTGCCAACCATTTTTGTATTTTTGACTCTTCTTTTGCCTTTGCGCTCTCTTTACTGGATTTACCGTGTACAAAACTGTTTTGCCTGTCTACGCTCCAGTATGTTATTTATATACTATTCTTCCATTTTGTTACTGCCCCTGCCTGCCCCTAACTACTCTTGTAAGCCTAGCCTATTTGTTAGTAAACTGTGTGATTTGTATCTGCGAGTGTCTGTCTTGTGTCTGGGCAGCATGACAAAAATGTTCAGTGTTTAATAAATATTTTTTTAGTAATAAACAATAAAGCTAGTTGTTGTTTTGTAAAGGATATTTCTTTGAAAAAAATATATATTTACAAAAACAGACAAAAAATATATTTAGTCTGTTGAAATCATGCAAGGGTAAATAAAGTAAATAATTAAAATGGATAAAAGATTGTATTTGGTATTCAGCCTTCTGCCAAATGTTACATTTTAGTGCATAATTTTAGAGTAGAAATTCTCTCTGGGCAGTAGAGTCAGTTACTCCAACAAAAGCAGAATTACTTTTTTTTATTTTTTGTTCTTGATTTCAGAAAAAAAAACTATGAATTAGCAGATGTACATTTCCTTTTGTCTGTTTTATGTAGATGCTGATGCAGTAATTGTGTGTATTGTATGTATTTTTGTTTTAGCTGCCAGATGGAAAGAATACGTGCCATTCGGATGAAGACTGCAAGAAGGGCGAATTTAAACGTACGGGCAACGGTAAAGCTCTAACCACTTCTTTACAGGACTCGCCGGCGCACTGCAGACGTCTTACATTACTAACAGTTTCCTACTGCAGACCCACTAACCCACTCACACCTGCATGCAGCGCACCTGGACTTCACATCATAAACTGTACACTGTTGAGCCATGGGATAGCAGTATGTGAATTGAACACGGCTTGGGAAAATATCTACACTTGTATGTATGTTCTGAGGTGTTATCTTGTGAGTAAGGCCAGCATGCTAATGGCAAGGCTATGTAAATTATCAGAGTTTGAGAAGGGTCTGATAGTGGGTGCCTGATGTTGTGCGAGCATTTAACATTGATCTACACTACACTACACTAGTATGACATGTGTACCAGGAATATGTCATAGAAGGCATCACCACCCTCAGTGGACAGTGCAGTGGGTCCTTTACATTTGCATTTATGGCATTTAGCTGCCTTACAAGGTTATCACTGGCAGGTAATGGTGTTATCCACTGCCCACACCAACCATAGTGATCATACTGATCATCACTGGTGGTGTCTGGCTATAAATGATTATCTGAACAAGCAAGCAACCATGAAGTCTGAGAAATCATATTCACATTCAGAGCAGGAGACCCCACACACAAATCAGTGCAGTGTTCTTTGGCTTTTTTGGGGCGTGGCAAAAGTCATATAACATGTCAGTGTAATTCCCACAGTCAGGGTTCACTAATCTGAAGAATACAGGACACGCTGCAGAGCACAGACCCAACTTTTAACTCATCCATAAAGAGAATAAAGAATAAAAAAACATTGCTGTTCCCTTAAACGAGCTGCTGGTGTATCTTCACAGTGTGAACACGCAGGTCAGTATCCTCCTTGTGCTGAGACGCACAAAAGCGCCGCACTGTTAAGACACGAACGCGCCAAAGTCAGAGCTCACCCGGCTCTAACAAGCAGTGTAAATATTACTAACTCCATTACTACCTGAATTATTAATCATTCTATCAATTTTTAGTGTAATGGTGTTCCTTACCTCTAACAGGTAATGGTTCAATTAGGATAATTTACTCAGTTTTATATATATATATATATATATATATATATATATATATATATATATATATATATAAATACTTGTTTAAACTTCTTTTAATGTTTCACTACTTTGACCAACATATAAAACAATAGTTTTATATAACATTGCGATGTTGCTTTACTGTAGTTTTAGTTTTTGCAGGGGGTGGTTGCAAATATGTGAGATGAACCATTTTCATATTATATGTTGATTACACTGATTCAAAAGTCAAGCAGAAGAAGTTTCATACTGAAAATAATACTATTTTTTCTAGATCTTTAAACTTTAACAGGAGGGTTAATAGAATTAGTACACGCCTTTTTCGCGTTTAGAGCCAAACAAAGCATAATTTTTGCGTCCACTGGTCCACAATTGACCAGTGCGCTATAGAACACTAATATAGGAGCCTATGTTACATATGATGAAAAAGTTTGGATTTTGACCTCTTTAAAGTGCTACGTGCGTGTAGCCTGAGTCTACCTCATAACCTTATCTTTTATCTTTTTACACTGCAGAATGTTATCTTTGTTGTGTCAAACCTCACATTTGGATAATACCTACATATTTACATGATGTTGATTACAGCATCACTGTTCACACCTCACAAAACTTCTGAAACTTGAGCATTTCATGGATAAAGATCTCATTTCCATTACAAATAAAACCCTGCAAACAACACAGAGTAGTCATCCCATACGCAGACATACTGTATGCAAACACTGAGCTGAAGAGACTTCATTGTTATTCATATTTACATAAGTAGACACGCCACAAAGAGACACACCATGTTTACCTAAGGAGTCTGGGCTTTACGGAGCGCGCTGCAGAATCAACAGTCTCTAACTGATCTCAGCAAACAGAAACTGGCCTGCTGACAGTACACACCAACAGTATTCAGAACCAGGGTTTTAGATTCAATATCAAATTTGAGTTAGAAGGCACTAATTTAGCGGTGTATAGGCAAATCTTCAACCCTGCACTGTGCAGCTTGATTTAGGGCTGGTAGTTGTGTCGTTGCTATCGTAACGACGGGAAAAGTATTCCCTGAACAGCTCGAAAATGTGCAAAAAGGCATTTAATTAATCTTAATTAATCCTGGGTGCGTTTTGGGTGTTCTCATTAAATAAGGGTAGTAATAGGAGTCAAATTGATCCCAGTGCATTAGGATTGTTAAAGATGCCAGACAACATAGGATAAATATTAATTTAATACCTGCTAAAGCACGTACTTGTCTGTGTTTGTGTGTGTGCATGCATTTCATATTATCTTTTCTTGCTTCCTCCTGCATGAAGCCAAAGTTTTTAATGTTGTACTGAATCTGGTCTGGACTGTGTTCTAATCTTTTCGAGTCTTCTCCCTCCACTTGCTGTTCCTGTGCTCCCTTTCTCTCAGGGGAAATGACGGGAAAGTGTGTGAACACAACCAACACGTGTGAGATCATGTCCTGGTGTCCTGTAGAAGACGACCGCCAAATACCAGAGTAGGACATTTCTGTTTTATGGATGATACTCTATTCTAACTTACAGGGGTTGGACAATGAAACTGAAACACCTGTTATTTTAGTGTGGGAGGTTTCATGCCTAAATTGGAGCAGCCTGGTGGCCAATCTTCATTAATTACACATTGCACCAGTAAGAGCAGAGTGTGAAGGTTCAATTAGCAGGGTAAGAGCGCAGTTCTGCTCTAAATATTGCAATGCACACAACATTATGAGTGACATACCAGAGTTCAAAAGAGGACAAATTTTTGTTGCCTGTCTTGCTGGCGCATCTGTGACCAAGACAGCAAGTCTTTGTGATGCATCAAGAGCCACGGTATCCAGGGTAATGTCAGCATACCACCAAGAGGGAGCAACCACATCCAACAGGATTAACTGTGGATGCTGTAAGAGGAAACTGTCTGAAAGGGATGTTCGGGTGCTAACCTGGATTGTATCCAAAAAAAAAACATAAAACCACAGCTGATCAAATCACGGCAGAATTCAATGTGCACCTCAACTCTCCTGTTTCCACCAGAACTGTCCGTCACCACAATAAATTATTGTGGTCTAAAACCAGGTGTTTCAGTTTCATTGTCCAACCCCTGTACATGGGAATAAGACTTTAATTATATAGGGCCCTTTTTGTCACACCTTAGCCTGTGTCTGTCTTGTGTTTTTTCCTCTTTTGGTTTTATATGCTTCTGCCCTTTGTTTTCCTGTCTTGTGTTCCCAGCCATGTGCTTTTTTAAGCACATGGCCTTGTTTTGTTACTGTCTTGTCTCCACCCAAGCCCCGCCCTAGCTATTAGTGTTGTCACCTTGTGTCTTGTTTGTAACCACGCCCCCTTGTTACTGGTCCCAGGTGTTCCTCACCCTCCTTGTGTATTTTAGCACCTTTGTTTCTGTGTTTTTGAGTCTTTTGTGTGCTACTATGCTGTTTGCATGTCAAGTTTGTTTTTTGATGCTAGTATTATTGATTTTGTAAATCTGATTTCTTTTTTGTTTTTGTTTTTGTTAATTAGTTTCCAAGTGTTGTTTATTGTGTTTCTTGCATACCGGTGTTTGTTTTCTGTTTTGCTTTTGTTCATCCAGTTTCAAACATTTTAATATCTGAATTTATGTCCATCCTCTTATCCTTCCTATGTGACACTATCGTACACAATGCTGGTTGCTATCTTACATCCTGCCAACAGTCATTTTTTTACGCCTTGCGCCCACACCATTAAGACAGCATCAGAGTTTAGGAATAGATCTACACTTTGTGGTGTGGTGGTGTGGAAGTGAGGTGTGTTCAGGTAAATTTCTGGCATGTTTTTATCTTGGTGGCAGGAAATACAGATGCGCTTCTGACTGATTAAAACCCTGAAAAAATTTTATTTATTGTAAATTGTATTGTATTGTGTGTGCAAATGTTAATACTCTATCTCTCTCTCTCTCTCTCTCTCTCTCTCTCTTTCATTTTCTCTCGTGTTCTCAGTCCTCCACTTCTCCTAGCAGCTGAGAACTACACACTCTTCATCAAGAACTCCATCACCTTCCCCGAGTTTAATGTAGTCAGGTACTGTGAGAGTGTTGTACTGTATATATTGATTTTTTTTAAGGGACAGTTTGTCTGTTCAAATTATGTAGTAAACTAAAAATCGACAAAAATGGAGAGAAGTGTTTTTCATAGGACAGCAACAATATGCATTAGCATCAAATAATGTATTTAAAAAGCAAGATTCACTATATTCGTTGAGTAAAAGCTTATGTTAATATTTACCTTTCCTGGTCTAAGGTGTTTTATAAAGTTTTTTTTTTTATGGAGTAGTTATGGTATGTAGACATTAGGTCCTTAAACTAAACTGGCAGACATCTGTTCCATAGATTAGCACTGTAATAAAGTATTATTAGTAATAAGCAGTAAAGAGACAGGCCTAGTAAAGGACAGTGATGTAAATGAGATTGAGTATGGTGGTCCTTATATTAATGCAATGTTTTTTATTTGCTAAAAGTAACATGCAGGACTGTTACTATAATTGTCTCCAATTACATACAGAGCTGTGAAAAAGTATTTGTTTTTGCTCTTTTATCATACTTACATTTTCAGATTAATGGACACATTTTAATATCAGGCAAAGATAACATGACTTAATATAACAAGCATTTTTAAAAAAAATATTTGTTCTTTTTTATTAGTGAATCATTAACACTGACCTTAACTGAGGCAAGTGAGACCTGCAGTTCTTTAAATGTTGTTCTGGGTTCTTTTGTGACCTCCTGGATGAGTTGTTCATGCTCTTTTGGAGTCATTTTGGTCAGCTGGACACTCCTGGGAGGGTTCCCCAGTGTTCCATGTTTTCTCCATAAGTGAATAATAGCTCTCACTGTGGTCCGCTGTGAGTCCCAAAGCTTTAGAAATGACTTTGTAACCTTTTCCAGACTGATAGATGATCAATGACTTAACAATGTTTTGCCATCTGTTTTTGAATGTATGTAGATCACAGCATAATGTGTTGCTTTTATCTGCTTCATGTTATCAGACATGTTTTATTTAGATGATTTAAGTGATTCTTCAGTGATTCTACAGGTCTGGCAGTAATCAGGCCTGGTTGTGGTTGGTAGAGAAATTGAATTCAGCTTTCCAAAAAGTGTAGTTAATCACAGTTAATTAATGGGCAATTACTTTCTCACAGATTCATGTTGGATTGGATAGATTTTTTCCCTTAAAAAATCATTTAAAAACATTTTTTTATATATTTACTCAAGTTATGTGTCTGATATTAAGTTGGGTTTGTTAATGTAATTTAAAAATGTAAGTATGACAGAAAAAGCAAAAATAAAGGAAATATGTAAGGGGACAAATACAGTGGCTGGCAAAAGTATTCATACCCCTTGAACTTTTCCACATTTTGTCACCTTACCACCACAAACCTAAATGTATTTTATTGTGATTTTAGGTGATAGACAAACACAAAGTACTACATAGCTGTGAAGTGGAATAAAATTATGGTTTTCAAAATTTGTATCAAATAAAAATCTGAAAAAGTATCAAAAATATTCATCCCCCTACATCAATAGTAGAGCCACCATTCGCTGCAATTACAGCTGAATGTGCTTTGTGGTTTGTCTCTACCACCTTTTCACATCTAGAGACAGAGTTTTTTGCCCCATTCTTCTTTATAAAACAGCTCAAACTTAGCCAGGTTGGATTGAGAGCTTCTGTGAACAGCAATTTTCACGCCTTGCCACAGAAGCTCAGCACTCATCTCTGGCCAACTTCCCTGTCCCTGCTAAAGAAAAGCATCCCCACAGCATGATGCTGCCACCATCACGTTTCACATTTGGAATGCTGCATGCAGCATGATGAGCACCTCTTATGTTTTTCTTTCAACAGTGGCTTTCTTCTTGCCACTCTTCTATAAAGGTCAGATTTGTGGTTGTCCTGTTGACAGATTCTTCCACCTGAGCTGTGGATTTCTGCAGCTCCTCCAGAGTGACCATAGGCCTCTTGGCTGCTTCTCTGACCAGTGCTCTCCTTGCTCGATCTGTGAGTTTGAGGGGACAGCCATGTTTCGTTAGGTTTGCAGTTGTAGAATACATTTTCTATTTGTGGATGATGGATTGAACAGTGCTCCTTGAGATGCTCAAAGCTTGAGATATGTTTTATAACTGAACCCTGCAACTTTATCACTGACTTGTGAGTTCCTTGGTCTTCATGATGCTGTTTGTTCACTAGTGTTCTCTAATGAACCATTAAGACCTTTACAAAACAGCTGTATTTATACTGAGAATAAATTACACACAGCTGGACTCTTTTAATTTGTTCAGTGACTTCTGAAGGCAGTTGACTGCACTGGATTTTATGTAGGGGGTTTCGAGTAAAAGGGGCTACATACCATTTGCACATTATACTTTTCAGATTTTTATTTTATACAAATGTTCATTTCATAATTATGTGCTATGTTGTGTTGGTTTATCACTTAAAATGTCTATAAAATACATTTAAGTTAGTGGTTGTAAGGTGACAAAATGTGAAGAAGTTAAAGGGGTATGAATACTTTTTTTCAAACCACTGTACTTTTTCACATATCTATATAGGCAGGTGGTTTTATTGTTATGGCTGATTTGTATACTGTGATTAGAAAGATTTTTACTAACAGAGCTTCCTAAATGCTCTGCTCTTCTGAGGTCCAATACACAACTACGACCCAAAGAAGATCTGACATTTGAGAAAAACTCACGTTTGTCTCTCTGCAGGAGTAACCTGGTGGAAGGAGTTGATCAGAATTACATCAAAACCTGTATGTTTCATCCAGAGAAGGATCCACTGTGTCCCATCTTTAAACTGGGAGATATTGCCCAGTACTCCGGCTTCAACTTCACTCAGATAGCTCAAGGGGTAGGTCATATTCTCTCTTTTATACACACACACACACACACACACACACACACACACACACACACACACACACACACACACACACATACCATGTTCTCAGTGGATTTGCAGTTTGCCCTCATTTCTCAGGGATTTCCTGATTAGCCGCAGTTCACTGTAAGCTTGGCTTTGATGTGCGTCCATTTGAATAATATAGTCATAAACACATTTCCACTTCACTCTCCACCGTGAAGATTTGCCTCACTTCCTTTCACGGGCTACTGGTGTCAAAAGTATTGTGCATATATGTGCATCCTTTTTTGGATGTAGACCAGCCTGAGACATGAAATCAAATTGGTTGAGCTGAGTGATATGACATCAATCAGTATCACATGGGACTGGGCAGTATGATACAAATTTATAAAAAAAAAAATTAAAGACATTTACATTGTCAGTGAAAAGTTTGGGCACATCTTAAATTCTGAGTTTTTTCATTATTTTAAAATTTTCTTTTGCACTGTAGATTACTACCAGAGGTGGAAAAAGTACTGAAAAATTGTAATGAAGTAAAAGTACCTTTACTTTGCTAAAATTCTACTCAAGTAAAAGTAAAAGTACCCATCTAAAAATCTACTCGAGTAAAAGTAAAAAAGTACTCAATTTAAAATGTAATTTGAGTAAAAGTTACATAGTTACTTTTATTTATTTGAGGTAAAAAGTACAACAAATCATAAATTAAATAATTATTCAATTAAATAATTTGGATCTTTCAGGCAGTATTTGTTCAGACCACCCCATAAAGCATTTTTAAGAACAAGTGGTATAGGTTTCTATGATCCATTTTTTTCTTTACTGTTAAAAAGTTATGGTCATATAGGTGACTATAAACCGTATTTTTATAGTTTTACAGTTTATTATTATTTTTTATGACTATTTACATGTTTTTTTAACATTCAAGCAGATGTTCCTAATAAAAACTTAAGGTATTATCATTAAAAACATATCGATGGGTAGCATAACTCGACAGAAAACCGGTTCCCCGAGCCGCGCACCCAGACCCCACGACACAATGCTGATTTACACAGCATCTCTCCCGCTAACCGTAATAAACACTGCTGGGAAAAGTTCAGCTGCGCTGCCATGGAGAACAAAACTAATTTTTTTTTTAATTCAGACTATTTGTTTTTTTCCCCAGCATTTTATTTTTCACTCAGTAACGGGTAATTTTCCAATGAAGTGAAGTAAATTACTTGTGTCAAAATGTACTTGAGTAAAATTAAAATTACCTAATTTAAAAACTACTTAAAAAATTACAAATTACTCATAAAATCTACTCGATTACAGTAATGTGAGTAAATGTAATTAGTTACTTTCCACCTCTGATTACTACTAAAGTCATCTAAACTATGAAGAACAACATATGAAATGATTTAGTAATTATTTAGATAATTCTTCGTCTTGGCTGGATGTTCTAGCCACAGTTAGCAGCTAATGCAGCCCGACAGAGCTACACTGAGAAACCCTGAGTGTTCTGGTAAGCTAGGACAATATTACCTTGCGGTTCATCCCACGTAATTTGTTTTAACACTGTAAACACGCAGACTACAGTCCGGTAATGCTTACCTCTGAATGGTGAAAGACCTAGCGCTTAGCGTGGTTATCGGCTAATGCTAATGGTGCTCCAGCAGTGCTAGCCAGGGTTAGCAGCAGCTACAGGCTGATAATACTCACCTCTAAACGGTAAAAGAGAGAGCACTTAGCGTGGTTATTAGCTAATGCTAGTGGTGCTCCAGCAGTGCAAGCCAGGGGTTAGCATCAGGCTACAGGCTGATAATACTCACCTCTAAACAGTGAAAGAACTAGAGCTTCGTGCAGTTAGCGGCTAATGCTAATACTAGTAAACTCCTGTATAATGCTGTACTTTAGGCTTTACTGCTCTATACAACCTGACTGGTAGAATTCATACGTAAGGCACAAAGTATTATAAGGCGCACTGATGATTTTTGGGAAAATTAAAGGATTTTAAGTGCACCTTATAGTGCTAAAAATACAGTACTTACCCATTTTCTCCTGCAGGGTGGAGCTATAGGGATACTGATTGACTGGGAATGTAATCTGGACCTCAGTATCCAAAAATGCATTCCTAAATACAGATTCCACGGCCTTTATGGAAGCTCCAGCGAGGGAGCATCAGTGGGCTACAACTTCAGGTGAGTAAAGGATAAAACCATTTAGATCATTATTCATCATAACATTTTTAATGGTTTATGTGTCACCGTCAATTCACCACCTGGCTACATATGTGACTTCACTTGAATTCTTGAAATTTAAGTTTTATTTATTTATTTTTTTGCTTAGTTGAGTAGTTCTTGCTTCTCATAATCTGTATTAGAACATTCTTCAAATAGAGCTATTCACTGTATACCTGTAACTCTACCTCTTCACTACTTTATGCACAACTGATGCTCTCAAACTTTAACATTAAGAGACAAGAAATTCAAGTAATTAACTCTTGATGAGTTTAGCACAGCTGTTAACTGAAAGTCTGAATTTCAGGTGACTCTAACTCATAAAACTGACTGAGAAAATCCAGCCAAGATGTGCAAAACTGTCTCTATCTAAACAAGAGGTGCTCCTTTGTAGAAGCATGCTTTTAAAAAAATACATGTTTTTCTGCATAGTTTGGGTGAGTTTAGTCTTCATGGTTTAATCTACCATGCAGAACTTTAATTTAAATTTAACTTAAATTTTAATTATGAAAAAAATTTAATACAATAAGATGTGACCAAACTTTTAACTTTTTTTTTTTTAAATAAGAGACCTCTTAAAAATGATGAGTTTCTTTGATTTTACCAAATTGAAAAGCTCTGGAATATAATCAAGAGAAAGATGGATGATCACAAGCCATCAAACCAAACTGAACTGCTTGAATTTTTGCACCAGGAGTGTAAAACATAAAGTTATCCAAAAGCAGTGTGTAAGACTGGTGGAGGAGAACATGCCAAGATGCATGACAACTGTGATTAAAAACCAGGGTTATTCCACCAAATATTGATTTCTGAACTCTTAAAACTTTATGAATATGAACTTGTTTTCTTTGCATTATTTGAGGTTTGAAAGCTCTGCATCTTTTTTGTTATTTCAGCCATTTCTCATTTTCTGCAAATAAATGCTCTAAATGACAATATTTTTATTTGGAATTTGGGAGAAATGTTTTCTGTAGTTTATAGAATAAAACAACAATGTTCATTTTACTCAAACATAAACCTATAAATAGCAAAATCAGAGAAACTGATTCAGAAACTGAAAAGAGCTAATCTACTCAACTCCTATGTGTGTTTCAGAAAGGCTAAATATTACGTGGAGGATAAAGTGGAGAAGAGGACGTTAATGAAGGTGTTTGGGCTGCGTATCGACATCATCGTACACGGACTGGTAAGACCTTCAGCCTTCCTTCTTCTCCAGTGTGTTTTTACTTGTCATTAACGGTTGTTCTTTTCCTTTTAGGCAAGAAAATTTGACATTATTCCAACTCTGACGGCTATAGGATCTGGAGTGGGAATCTTCGGAGTGGTGAGTGTCTCAGGCAGTCAGGTCTGGAATAAGCTAGACTAGACTCCTTCCTTTATCATTCCAAACAATTCACATTCACCTCCCGGTGTTTACGCAGCCGGTGTGAGAGATATTGAATGAAACCCTTATTAGGAGCAGTCTGACTGCACTGTTTTACGAATGAACAGGCCTGACGTACATTAGGAGTGATTGATATTGTGTAATATGACGACCGGTAGTGTAAACACACTGAAGTGGTTTATAATTTTAGATTGTTTGATATAGTGATAAGAAGTTAGAGCAGATAAGCTGCAGATGGCTTGTATTAAATAGTATAAATGATGGAGTGTGACTGGTCAGTGTTAGAACTTTTAGAAGCTTAGTTTTTTGACTGTATCAAATAAAATAAAAAAATTGAAAATAGAAAATTGGGTATAAAACGTAATCATTATTTTTTTTTCTATTTAGTAGAGTAAAGAAGAAATGGATTTTCATCCAATTTTTCTAATATATCATCGCTGTCTAATGAAAAACACTTATCTCCAAAACAGCAACTTTACAGGAGAGAGAAAAAATCTTGTAAACTTTAAATGGAAGTCAATGTAAAAAGAGTTTATTTCAGGTCATTTTAAAGGGTTTCTACTGGTCTGTTTATCTAAAAATTTTGGCACAGTGTAAGGAACAGTTTGTCTGTTTAAATAATATAGTAAACTAAAAATTGACAAAAATGGAGATACGTGTTTTTCATTGGATAGAGACGATATCGTTTTTCATTTCAGCCTTTGGCAAACACAAATTTAAGAAAAATGAAAAGGTGAATCTTCTCTCAATTTTCAGATTTGTACATTTTTGTATCTTGTAACACAAATCCGATGGTATGATCCTTGCAAAATGCAAAAATGAAAAAAAACAGAAAATTCTTTTTTTTTTTTCTGAAAATCAAATTGTGAGGTGCAGAGATGAGAACTAAAATAAAAAAATGGATAAACTTTAAAATCTAATTTTCTATTTTTGCAGTCAGAAAAATAAATTAATAAATCTTACACTGACCATGACTAGACAAGTGCTGTATTTTGACTCTGGCTTTATTCTTTTCTTTTTGCAGGCAACTGTCGTGTGCGATTTAGTGCTCTTATATTTACTGCCGAAGAGAGATTTCTACAAAAACATGAAGTTCAAATACACAACAGTCCAAGACGAGGTTGGTGTTCTTTAGGTTAGAATGATTTATTCTGCATTATTTCAGATTTACACTACTTGAATAATGTAGATATGTCTTATATATGATCATGTACAGTAGTTCAATTACAGTCTACACTAAAATCAGAATCAGAATCACAGTAAACTCATATCCCTACAGTTGAGGCCACCTGCATGTCTTACTGACCCTCACCTGCATGTCCTACTGACCCTCACCTGCATGCACTTCTCACCCTCTTCATCCAGCTGATCCCTGAATAGACCTCATCTAAAGCTATTCAGGTGTTTCCTCTGTTCCCCTGCCTGATAAATACCACAGTTTACATGGTTATACTAATATATTCTCCTTCTTTAACCATGGATTTCATGCTCTTTCATTTTTGATGACCTCTGCAGAGTGATTGGTTTTCATTGGTTAATCCAAAGGCTTCTCTCGATGGATAACATTCTCTGTTTATTCTTTATTTGAGCTTTTTTTAGTGAAAATGTAATTAATGTAAAAAAACTTGTCAAATCAAAGCAACAGTCTGTCAGTTGGAAGGATTTGGGGATTTAGAGACCTCTCTGGTAAGAATGTGTAATAGCACTAAATATGTAAAAAGGATTAGGTTCAGTATCACTCAAGTTTAGACACACCTTAAATTCAGTGTTACTATAAGGCCTTTAATTTTCCCAAAAATCGACAGTGCGCTTTATAATCCGGTGCACCTTATGTATAAATTCTACCAGTCAGGTATTAAGGAGCAGTAAAGCAACTCTGCTAGGGGTGAGTTTTCTGTAACGTTTCTCCAGCACTAAGGCTGGGTGCAAAAAACACAGTTAGTGTTCAGTGGCGAGTATATCAGACTGTAGTCTGCGTGTTTGCCATGTTAAAAAAAGCTACGTGGGACGAATAGCTAGCTGATAGGGTCCTGGGTTACCAGAACAATCTAAGCTTACTGTAAATACACGGAAGTAGAAGAGAAATCTGTGTAGGTTAACATCCAGCACTTGTTTGACTTTAAAATATATATTTTTTTAAGAATTACAGTTTTGCTTACTTAGATGCTTCCCCATTAGTAAGGAAACATGGCGACGCCCTTGCTCACTTCAATGTACGCATCCTTACTAGTGTCACTTAATGCGCCTTATAATCTGGTGTGCATTATGTGTGAAAAGAGACCAGAAAATAGATGTTTATTGATAATCTGAAAAATGTAAAATGTTATATATTTTAGATTCTTCTACTGGCAGCTTTGCACATCTTAGCTGGATTTTCTCAGTCAGCTTTATGAGGTAGAATCACCTGGAATTCAGGCTTTCAGTTAATAGCTGTGGTGAACTTTGTCAAGAGTTAATTACTTGAATTTCTTGTCTCTTAATGCGTTTGAGAGCATCAGCTGTAAAGAGTAATATAGTTATCTAAATTAGAGCAAAACCTACTTAACTAATTAAAAACAAAAATGTAATACTTTAAGAAATAAAGGTCTGTCAATCCGAAAAATTCAAGAAACTTTGCAGTCGCAAAGACCATCAAAAATGGTATGATGGAACTGGCTCTCATCAGGACCACCCCAGGAAAGTAAGAGCAAGAGTTACCTCTGATGCACAGGAGAAGTTCATCAGGGTAACCAGCCTCTGCAAGTTAACAGCTTCCTCATATAAGAGCACCTAAATGCTGCATAACAGCGTACTACATGATTCTACTACATGACTCCTGTTTAAACAGCTGCTGTAGGGTCATCAGTGCTGTTTATATCTGTGTACACCAGATGGAGCCAGAGTGTCACTAGTTATCAGAGGAAATGTGTGTGAAAGAGTGAAATCCTAATATTTACACCATCACACTTCATACAGCACTCCAGTCTGATTCTACACAGTGAGATTAACACCTATAACTCTAATCAGCAGTGCATGTACTAAAACATGTTATACATACAGCTCTGGAAAAAATTAAGATACCACTTCAGTTTCTGAATCAGTTTCTCAGATTTAGCTATTTATAGGTTTATGTTTGAGTAAAATGAACATAGTTGTTTTATTCTATAAACTACAGACAACATTTCTCCCAAATTCCAAATAAAAATATTGTCATTTAGAGCATTTATTTGCAGAAAATGAGAAAGAACTAAAATAACAACAAAGATGCAGAGCCTTCAGACCTCAAACAATGCAAAGAAAAAACAAGTTTATATTCATAAAGTTTTAAGAGTTCAGAAATCAGTATTTTGTGGAATAACCCTGGTTTTTAATCCGTTTTTATGCAAATTGGCATGTTCTCCTGATGGCTTGTGATCATCCATCTTTACCAAATTGAAAACCTTTCTTTATATATATATATATATATATATATATATATATATATATATATATATATATATATATATATATATATATATATATATATATATAGCTATGGAAAAAATCAAAATTATACATTGTACAGGCCACCTTCTCATTCAAAGTGTTTTCTTTATTTTTATGACTATTCTATTTACATTGTAGATTCTCACTGAAGGCATCAAAACTATGAATGAACACATGTGGAGTTTTATACTTAACAAAAAAAGGGGTGAAATAACTGAAAACGTGTTTTATATTTTAGTTTCTTCAAAATAGCCACCCTTTGCTCTGATTACTGCTTTGCACACTCTTGGCATCATTCTCTCAATGAGCTTCAAGAGGTGGCCACCTGAAATGGTTTTCCAACAGTCTTGAAGGAAGGAGTTGCCAGAGGTGTTTATTAGCACTTGTTGCCCCTTTGCCTTCTTCACTCTGTGCTCCAGCTCACCTCAAACCATCTGGATTGGGTTCAGGTCCGGTGACTGTGGAGGTTCAGCTCATTTTTAGTTAAGTACATAAAACTCCACATGTGTTCATTCATAGTTTTGATGCTTCAGTGAGAATCTACAATGTAAATAGTCATGAAAATAAAGAAAACGCATTGAATGAGAAGTGAATGTGTGTATATATATATTACAAACATTGTATTACAAACATTTTATCTGTTAAAAGTTTGTGTGTGTACATGAGAGACAATTAATGGGTGTTTAACCCTACTACATATTAACTGCATGTGAATGTGTGAGTGTGTGTGTGTTGGTGAGTTGCTTGCACGTGGATAATGCCAGTTTCTGTAATCTCTCACACTCCGCTAGATGCAAGACCAAGACTGTCCCCACAAATCCCCCAGACATAGTTACTGTAGCAACTCCCACACTGACACAACTCATCCATCTCTAACAGCAGAGAGAAGAAACATTATTATAGAGAGTGAGATAAAGAGATAGCAATAAAGGATAATAAGAGACAGATATAGAGGCAGGCTAAATTCAGACTGCAGGCAAATTGAATTTACTTCCCAAATCAGATCTGTATATATAAAGCGATTAAATCAGATTTGTGTATCAGATTTTGGCTCACAGTCTATAGAACATAGATTTGATCTGTACAAAAAAGACTGTATCAGACCACTTTCAAATGTAGTTTGGATCTGATTGGCTTCTGAAAGAACTTCGATGGCAAGTAGGAAACTGAAGCCCCACAAAGTTTCAATGCTAAAAGAAGCGTGATGTTCGTCATGAGGTATAGAGTGGGTGAGTTTACTCCATTTTTCTTAAAGGATAGTGTTCAAGTAAATGTAAATTCAATTTATTTAAGCATATAATGCAAATCTGGTTCAAACCACATTTGGAGGTGGTTAAAATCTGATGATATGATGGTCTACATACTCTTAATCTCAGCAGATCTGATTTAAGAAACAAATCCAATGTGTATGCAGTCTAAATACCACCAAAGAGAGGTAAAAAAAACACATGAGAAAAATAGATCAGGTTCAAGATTATTTTTTTATTTTCCTAAAGATAAATAACTCAGGTCTTACAGTTGTTTAAATGAACTGATTTGTGAATCTGTTCTCTTAACCCCCCTCAGGAGAACGCAGAAGATCAGCATGAGCACTTAACTGTGGGAAGTTCTGGAGACAAATGAGAAAAGCATGAGGTTTCTTTCCACTCTGATAGTCAGCATAGACAGATGGCTGAGATTTCAGAAAAGAGAGCTATACACGAAAACTGTCTAAACAGTCTAAACATCAAACAGGTTCAGCCACCTGAGGGACATTCTTTGTTGTTTCTCAGGATGTTTCAAGGAGGATTGATTTAGATTAAGAGGAGATTTAAATGAGAAAAATAAGAATGTCTGAGAGAAAAATGGAGAAACATTGTGAGTGGGAGAAGGATAGAACTTTCAAGACTGTGAGATAAAACTTAAAATAATTAACAAGCAAATTAAAGAAAAATACTCATTAATATGTGCCTTAAAAGTGCTGTATAAGATTTCAATCCAAAACGTTTATCTGAAAAAAAGGTTTGTTTAAATTTAAGCTGATTTAAGGTTTAAATCCTCAGTTTAAAAAAATCAGAGCGGTGTTTTTGCGGTGTTCTTATCTTGTAAATATGATATTTGAAAATGTCTGGAAGGCAGTATCAGCACTGTCTCTGTAAATGAGAAACAAAGTGGCTCAGACTGAGCCAAACAACACTAGACCAGCCAATCAGAAACCAGCATTAAAAAATAAACTTTATATAAAAAAAAAAATCTTACTATTGTTGGTAAGTTGATTTAGTTGTCAAGTACATCATTGTATTTCTCAAAACCTCCTTAACAAATAAATGCATCATTTATGATATTAGTTTTATTTGTTTTATAAATATGATTTGTGAAAATTGTACTTTATTTCTGCAGGTGCCCAAAGAACAGCCTGAAAAGGTTGATGAAAGAAAGGTAAGATAAATGCTGTCCATTTAACTTATTCACTGCTTAAGAGTAAACTCAAACCAGCTGGTTTCAGATTATCTGAGCTGGTATTTGATGGTCAAGGTGGTTAAAAAACAGTTTTTCCAGATAATTAATCACAATAAGCACATTGTTACCAGTCAAGTTTTTCTGATTCTTGTGTCCAAATTTATCCCACAAAATAAGGGATTTTTGCTTGATTTAAATCTTACTTCACTCATTTTGGGACTGTTTTTGGGATTGCTTATTTTAAGAAATCTTAAGAAAAATTTCAATCAAGTCCAATAGAATGGTGACCACAGCTGACATTTAGCCTGATTTGAAGGACACAACTGATGTATCCATCTCGATCCTCAGTTACCCAAACATTTACTGCAAATGACCAACATAAGGAGAAAAAAAAGAAAACCAACACTACCAAAACTGATCAAAACTGGTGAGAAACAAAGATTTTGGTGCAGAATGGGCCTTTAAAATATTTTTCAATTAATTATAATTGATTTCTGGGAAGAAATTAAATGGCACAGAAGTTTGTCTTCTCAAGTGTCATCATGTGACATACATGGAAAGCAGTGTACCATGTCTTATTATGATTTTTCTCGACATTGTACATTTAATATTGAAGACTATTTTAAAGTTATTAAACTTATACAGGAGCACATGCTGAATAATTCTGTAAACAAACCAGAATAAGTTGTATAATTTAAACTCCTCTAAGTGGCACATTTATCTTTGAGGACAGATCTGCACACTCTTGGTATTTATATCTCAGTGTCTTCATGAGGGAGGGTCACCTGGAATAGTTTTCTCAGCATCTTGAAGGAAGGAGTTCCTGGAGGTGCTGAACAATAGTTGCTGCTTTTCCTTCATGTTGTGAAGCTCCAGCTCATTTTAAATCACCTCAAATCACCATCTCAGTTCATCAGGTTTAGCTCAGGAGATTAATGTGGAGGACTTACACTCTATTTTACTGTTTAATACATACAGTAATTTCATATGTGTCCCCTAAAAGTTTCATGTATTTAATAGAAAGGGTGTGCAGTGAATATAGTGGGTACCCCTTCTGCAACCACCCCCCCATATCTGTCAGTCAGATAAGAGTCATGTAGCAACTAAAAACACAGACTAATGCTTTGAATTAGTTGCTGTTTTTTATTTTAGTTAATTTATACAATAAATTCTTACACTTACAATAGCTATAATATATATTTCCTGATTTAAAATTATGTAATTATTTACATGCACTTATTGTCACCCCTTCTCTGAAGGGTTAGAAGGGCCTCACTGCACACCACTGTTGAATAGTAATATACAATGCAGCAAACAAATTCAATAAAGAAATAAAGAAAAACATTAAATGAAAAGGTTTATCTAAACGTTTGACTTGTACTGTATGTAAGGCCTTCCTTGGGGGTAATCTCTTATTTTACCATTGTATTCTGATGTAATGTAATTTAATGCCTTTTTTTTTAACAGGAGTGAGGAGGAGGTGGACGCAGCCAGACCTGCTGCTGTACAACAGATTACTACTACTGCACTGAATGATAAAGAAGAACACCCCCCTCCCCCCAATACACTGGACCACCACGCCCCAGAGACCTGCTCATCACCTGCTATACACACACACACACACACACACACACACACTAACCAACATCACTGAACACGCACACTTTCTTCACAAACTGGTCCAAACCAGTGGAGATCTTTTCACCTTTCATTAAAACTGGAGAACACAATCACAGCAGCTGGATGTGGAATAAACACACAGAGAGGAGGTGTGGCAGGAAGATCTCGGAGGTCATTTTGGATCTTTATTAGGAGCTGCTGTGAAAGAAAGCTGAAAGTTTGGATGGGGAGAGTTTCACTGCAGACTCTGTGCAGCTGTGAAAACCTTTACAAACTTTAAACTAAAATAAGCACAACTGTAAATAGATTCACTGATGATGTCATTTGTTGTGTAGTGTATCTTTGCCTGCTGTGAGAGATTAAAGCAACCATCAAACCAAGGGACTTATCAATAAACAAAACACTGTGTTGAAATGTACAAATTCTGATAATAAATAATCCTGGGAAATATACATCTTTATACCGTGCTTTTCTGAACAGTGAGTGTATAAATTCTTTGTACATCATCAAGTACATCAGCACCATTAAATCTAAAATCACAAATGCAGTTTGTGTTGTGCTACCACCCACATCAGTAAATTTTACATTTCATTAGTAAATGAAGGGAGCAGAGGAAGAGTGGAGAGACACACAGTCCAAACTGCTTGATGTCTAGAGTGAAGTTTCCACCAATCAGTGATGGTTTGGAGAGACATGTCATCTGCTGGTGTTGATCCACTGTGTTTTATTATCAAGTCTAAAGTCAGTGCAGTTTTTTCCCACAAAATCTTACAGCACTTCATGTTTCCCTCTGCTGACAACTTTTATGGAGAGTGTGGATTTCATTTTCCAGCAGGACTTGGCACACTGCCCACACTGCCAAAAGTACCAATTGGTCCTATATGATATTCTAATTTTCACTGATGAGACACTGTTTTTTTGGGTTTCCATTGGCTGTACCTTAGCAGTGTATCTTAACAGTGCAGCACTTTTGCGGATCTCAGCAGAAGAAACCTTCACGCTGTGAAGGTGTGCAAGGAGATTATTTACAGGCACAGCTCAGCATGTGTACCCTTTCGCTCATTACACACACACAAGGACGCGCTGCAGCAAGCAAAAACAACATTTACATCAATAATAAACAGAATACACAATAAAATAACATTGCTCTTCCTTTAAATTACTTGCTTGGGCACCTACACAAGGCGAAAGTAAAGGTCAGTTTCCTCTGCTGAGATGCACAAAACCTACACCATGTCCCATCTGTGTGGAAAAGACAGATATGGCCATCTGACGATTGACTGTTGTCTAGGTTCATTTCATACTGTGGTGCATCTGTGTTTTCCACCACTAAGATAGCAATACGCCAGAAATGTACCTGAACACACCTCACTTTCATCAGCATAGATTTATTCACAAGCTCTGACACTATTTCATTTTTTATTTCTAATTTATATCACATTTTCTCCCCAGTTTACATGGCCAATTACCCAACCCACTCATTAGGACTACCCCTATCACTAGTGATGCCTCAACACCAGGAGGGTGAAGACTAGCACATGCCTTCTCTGATACATGTGATACAGTCACGCAACCACCTCTTTTCGAGCTGCTGCTGATGCAGCATTGCTGAGTAGCATCACAGCGCACTCGGAGGAAAGCGCAGCGACTCAGTTCTGATACATCAGCTCACAGACGCTTTGTGCTGAGTGACATCACCCTTTAGACTGATGTGGGGAGAGAGCGCCATCTACCCACCCAGAGAGATTAAGACCAATTTTGCTCTCTCAGGGCTCCGGCAGTTGATGGCAAGCTACATAAATGGGATTCAAACAAGCAATCTCCCGATCATTCTGAGGCTATTTTAACGAAGCAGGTGCAAGGCGTGAAAATAGACTGTTGACAGAGTGTAAGATAGTAACGAGCATCGTGACACACTTTGTGCAGGGTGTAATATAGGGCCCATGATCTTAGATGATGATAAGTCAAACAAATTCTGTTTGTTTGGTGTGAAATGAACAGTGACATCAGAACATCGTAACAGAAAATAAACAGAATCTTTTTCATGGATCAGTTGTGATGTCTTTATTGTCTTTGATTCAGTCTAAGTGTACAAAAAGCATGCAAAAAATAGCCTCTTTATATATTTTTGGTACATATTTACATCGTAACAAGTTGCATTCAGTAGTTTTTTGTGCCATGCTGCTGTTTTTCTTTTTTCCCTCCTTTTTTCATGTTTTTTTTTTATTTTATTTCAACAGTTATAATAAATACATTCAGATTAATGCACGAGAATACAGATATCCATGTAACGACCACGAACGACAGTCACTCAAGCAAAGAGAAATCAGGAATCAGACGAGCATACGCTATGTGAGCATGTGTGTTATTAGAGAGACTCCTCCTCCTTTTATCCATTAACACCTCAACACCCAGCTGTGAAAATTGACCTTCTTAAACCCCCACATTCTTACCCTCAACTTATGAATAGAAATATATATTTACAACCAGAAAAGCTTTGGATCCAAACGTTTAAAAGTAAAAAAAAAAATCTGTTTTTTCCTTTAAACAACATTAGCATTAGCATAGCATCTCAACGTAACTCATTATAGGAGAACTGCACTGATTTTACACATTTAAGAAGTTGATATGTAATTCAGAGTGCTTTGGTTTGCCTTGTTTAGGAGACCCACTCAGATTTAGAGTATTTAGAGTATATCACTCCAGCTCTAGCTCTAGACTGGTATTAGTCATGGTGCCAATATGCCAGAGAGTCCTATACTTTGGCAACACATCTCTACAGGTGTGCATTCACCTATCAGTGGAAGAAATTGATCTAACCTAAAGTAACCTAATGCGTCTGTTAAAAAGGGTGTTCAAAAACCTTTGGACATGTTGTATATTAAAGTGAAAACACATGTAGGCTGATCTGCTATAACTGCATAGTGACCTTTGTATCCCATAACCACCACTGTTCACCATGTTGTAAATGTCATCATTTTCTAATAGAATATAAAAGTGCGCTACTACCAAAAGTGACCATTTCTAATAGTCATTATTAGCTTAATGCTAATTAGAAAGCAAAACCTTCAGGTTTTTATCCAAAAAAATTTTTAAAGCACATTCTCAACAACTGAATCATACAGACATTTTAATTTTAAAACCAGTGCAATTCTCCTTTAATGCAACCACATTGGCGTCCATTCTGAACGTTCTCCGCTAATAAAGCTACATCCACACGTATCTGGACATTTTTAAAAGTGGAGATTTACCTCCCTCTGCTTTTTGAAAATATGTCCATCCACCCAGAGCTCTGTAAAGGTCGATAGTACCTCTTAAAAGTGAGACATCAACACACCCTGAAGAAGAAGGAAAGCAAATAGGTTCAATCCCAAATTACAAACAGTACTCCCTATGTAGTGAACTACACAAAACACGGAATTACAGATTCTCAATCTGAACAGAGTGTATAGTCTGGTCTGAGTGCTCCAGTGGACTAAGGCACTTTGATCAGAAGATCGCTGTTCGAATCTTGGTCATGCTGCTTCAGCATCCATCAGCAGCTGGAGTCTGAGAGAGTATAATTAATTGGACATGTTTTCTCTCTGGGTGGGTAGATGGCACGCTCTCTCTCCACATCACACTCAAGGGTATTCAGATACATTTAAATAGAATATCATTGAAAAGTCACTTTACTTTAGTAATTTAGTTCAAAATGTGAAACTCATATATTATATTGATGTATTATATAATCAGAGTGATTTATTTTAAGCGTTTATTTCTTTAATTGTTGATGATTATGGCTTACAGCCAATGCAAACCCAAAAATTAGTGTCTTAGAAAATTAGAATATTATATAAGAACAATCGGTACTTTTGGCTACAGTGTGGGCAGTGTGCCAAGTCCTGCTGGAAAATGAAATCCGCATCTCAATAAAAGTTGTCAGCAGAGGGAAGCATGAAGTGCTGTAAGATTTAGTGGGAAAAAAAAACTGCACTGACTTTAGACTTGATAATAAAACACAGTGGATCAACACCAGCAGATGACATGTCTCTCCAAACCAATCAGTGATGATGGTTTGGAGAGCAATGTAGTGTTTTCTCTGAAAATCTTACAGCACTTCATGCTTCCCTCTGCTGACAACTTTTATGGAGATGAGGATTTCATTTTCCAGCAATGATTTGGCACACTGCCCACACTGCCAAAAGTACATATTTGTCTTATATAATATTCAGATTTTCTGAGACACTGATTTCTGGGTTTTTATTGGCTGTAAGCCATAATCACCAACAATAAAAGAAATTAGGGCTTAAAATAGATCACTCTGTGTGTAATACATCTATATAATATATACATTTAACATTTTGAACTGAATTATTGAAATGAAACAACTTTTTATTGACATTCTAATTTTTTGAGATGCACTAGCAGGTCATTTGCAACTTCAGACCCTGTATATCAGTATGTAATATAAAACAGGTCTTATATTGATTCTTGCATCCTACGCTAATCTGCATATAGACGTTGTATAGTTGTATGACTTAAGTAGTTCACTAGTACATAGGGAGTAAAAAAGTATTTGAGATTCAGGCAGAAACATATATTTTTTGCCTGTTTTCATTAAGCTCATTGTTCCGTGACCAAAAATGGATGTTTTTTTTTGTGGAGAGAAAGCCAAAAAGCCATACAAATTTCTCATCCTATTTCAAATGATCCAGATACTGTACGTGTGGATGGTGCTTAAATCAATGTAAAACTCCTCTGAGCACAATCAGCCCTACTATATCAGGGAAAGGTGTACGACATATAACAAACGACAAAACACAAACGAAGAGCCACCCCACACAAAAAAAGAGACAATACGTTCATCACTGCTTATTATTTTGGCATTGTACTACAGCAGCTGTACCTGTTACCTGTTAGCATGTGTGCTAGCATGCTAAGTGAACTGAATGCATTAAAGGGGTCTTTGTGGTCGACTTCAGTCGTACCACGTTAAATATTAATAATTATAATAAATGAGCTGCACCTGATAATCGAGATTCGGTAAAGTGTTAGTAGAAGGTATATAAAGTTATACTGAGGTCGAGCTCATGCCACACGACATTTACACAACATACAGTATATGACAAGTGCATAGTGAACATTGAGAGGGGATGTGAGAGTTGTACACTTGTGAAACATACAGCACAGACAGTACACACACACACACACACACAGTGATTTTTTAAGCACATATATAAATGTAGGTCATGATCAAGAATTTAGACACTGATACTGATATTGAAATCTTGAGTATAGATAGTCCAACACCAATCTGTTCTAAACTAAAACTGATAAGATTTAATATGAGAATGATACTGTGAAATATGCGCTATTATTACACCGTAAATTCAGCTTCAGATCAGATATACAGTACCAGTCAAAAGTTTAGACACACCAATGTCTTTATTTTATTTTTTTTTCTACATTGTAAATGAATAGTGAAGCAATTCAGACTATGAAGGAACACATAAGGAATCATGTAGTAACTTAATAGTGTTAAACAAACCAAACATACTCTTTTAAGTAGCATTTAGGTGCTTTTATCTGTGGAGCTGTTAATTTGTGGTTCCTGAGGCTGGAAACTCTGATAAACTGATCCTGTGCAACAGAGAAACTCTTGCTCTTCCTTTCCTAGGTCAATCCTGTTCAGGGCCAGTTTCATCGTACCGTTTTTGATTGTCATGTGAATGCACTTGCAGTTCCTTTCAAATTTCTTTCATTTTTCATATTGACTGACCTTCATTTCTTAAAGTCGTCATTTGTTTCTTTACTTTGTTGAGTAGTTCTCACCATAATATGGATTAGAACATTATTTAAATAGGACTAAAACACTGTCAAACACATTATGAGACAAAAAATTCAAGATATTAACTCTTGGCACGTTCTGAAAGCTGATCATTCCAGGTGACTCTACCTCATAAAGCTGACTGAGAAAATCCAGCCAAGATATGCCAAGCTGTTATCACAGTTAGTTCTGACCCTGCAATGTGATTGGCTGAGAGGCCTTCTTTAAGTGCCATTATCAGCCGGTAATGCACTGTAACCGAAGCTCTCTATGTATTACTCCACCACATACAGGTAACCTAGCAACAATGCAGCTCTTACAAGCCAAACGGCGCAGCTACAAACAGAGCAGCAATGGTACTATTTTAATATGCAGAGTTTTTATAACCAAACAGATACTGTCTCGTCCTCTTTAACTCAAAATCTTTTAATAAACAGTGATAATGGAACTGTGGTATAAGCGCAATAATACACTTGAGGTTTGTGCCAATATTACACGTTATAGCACGAACCTCTCGTGTATTATTGCTTTAGTATAAAAATATTCTGGTTTATTTTAACACTTTTTGTTCCAGAATAAAGATGCAAAAGTTCCTTCAATATTACATTTACAATGTAAAAAAAAAAAAAGACTAAATACTAAAAAAAAACATTAAATGAGCAGTGGTGTGTCCAACCTTGTCTGGTACTGTATATCATTCGTAAAAATCGCCGGGCCTTTTAGATTATCAATAGAATTCAACCTTTTGTTCATTATCTGGCCATTATCTAATATCTAGTGCCGGGGTAAGTGGGCGAGTATACTCAAAACAGGCCGATTCACAGACAGGTAAATCTGTGTTTATTAGAAAAGAAGAATCAAATAATGTGTGGATATGTAGACAGTGTGCTACACTGCCAAACAGAGAGATATGAACGTTTTTAGACAGTTTATAACAAGACAAACAAGCCATTTAAAGGAGAACTCCGGTGTAAAATTAATTTTGGGTGTAGTAGAACATGATAAAAAGTACTTAGCTTTGTTAAATAGCCCACCTCCGTTCTCCTACAGCTTTCTGAGATACAGTAATTTTGTGCTTTTTGACCAGCACTCGAATCGAGGCATATTCTGCTGATAAATCGCTTTTTCCATCGTTATCCAGCTCAAAGTAGCTCCAAAACTCCTTTCTAGAATCCAGAGAGCCCTGACACTTAAATCGAAGCATTAATTATTTAAAAAGTGCACAAGAAGCTTATTAAAAAAAATGCTAGTTTTCAGCTCCGTGCACCACCATCATTGTACTGCTAATGACAGACATATACTGAATATATAGACTCCATATAGTGTAGCAGCCGGCGCCAGGATGTAAACAGTGGTTTTTAATAAGCTTCTTTTGCTCTTTTAAAGATTATTTATGCCTAGTTTTAAAAAATGTCAGGGCTCTCCAGATTCTTGCAAGCAGGTGTGGAGCTACTTTGAGTCTGGATAACGGTGGAAAAAAGTGATTTATTGGGGCAAAATATGCCCCAATATGGAGTGCTGGGCAAAAAGTACAAAATTTCTGGATCTCAGAAAGCTTAAGGAGAGTGGAGGAGGGCTATTCATCAAAGATACGTACTTTTATATCATGTTTTACTACACTAAAAGTCCATTTTACACTGGAGTTCTCCTTTAAGTGAGTTAAATTTGCTGAAAGAGGCAGTCCAACAGTATTCATTAGATCAAAACCTCCAAAAAACATCCAAAAACAGCCCGGCTAATTCCTAAGCAAACCAAATCCGATTTAAATGAGTGCCAATTTAAACTGCCCTCCAAATTAAAGCGCGATTAGTCCAGGCCTGCGGCTGCCATTACTGCCCACAGAACACTGCCTCTACCCCGACTGGAATGTGCGGAAGTCCTGATAAGGGGTTTGCTGAGGGGTGAGGGAGGGAGGGGGTTGGGGTGTTGTGTTGCACGGCTTTAATCCAGGACCAGAGGAGCGCGCTGCTTTTGAATGGCGGGCGGCTGGCGCTCCGATACTAATCACTGTGTTCAGTCTGCAGTCGGCTGTCAGAGACGGAGCGAAAGTGATTCCACCGCCATTTCTGCACCAATACGTGCTCTCTCGCCCGTGTGTTTATGGATGTTTGTGAGAGAGTGAGAGAAAGAGAGAGAAATAGAAAGAGAGAGAGAGAGAGACTCACTGCCAAATAAGCCGTTCTGAATGCAGGAGACTTAAATAGTGACAATAACACAGTGTGACACAAAACATCTAGCTAGCAATTCCACCAGCAATTCTGCCTGATTGGAGCGTCTGCAGCAGCATTCTCAAACATTTTGGGGGAGAAAGAATGCGTATGTACGTTTGTGTGTGTTACTGTTGTGTGTGTGTGTTTAACCCCTTAACCTGCTAATTATTCAGTTATTAATTGTTAATTTTTGGTTCATAATTAGATTTTTAATGATAAGGTTAAAACAAAAATTTCACACATTTATAACTAATTTTCCACTCACTGGAATTAACTGGACTAATTAATTGGTATTAATTAGTCAAGCCAAGCCAAGACCTGTTTAGTGCACAAATTTAGCTTCTATAAAAACAGTTTCCAAGACAGGGATTAAGCCTAGCTGTAGACTATATTTTCCTTTCCACTGAAAATGCTGTATAGTGCAAGACTAAGCTTAGACTAAACTGAGAGATTGCCCCTTTAAAGCCAATTTATACCTGTACGTTAAGCCAACATGTTGCCTATGGGGTTTCCTGTGAGAGCGCCCTATGCAGCTGCCCATGTTTATACCTCTGCATTCGTGTGTCCGTGTCTTTGCATCGCTCTGCAGTTTAACTATGAAGGCGGGGGAAATTTGCGGACCAATCACAGCTGATGCTGCTGCTGCCCTCATCACATATCTGGGGTGTTTCCCGTCGGGCTATGGTGTAGGGTATAGTATAGGGTATGCAGCTACACACAGGGTACACATAAACTAAGGTGTAGCTTGGATGCAGAAGTATAAATCGACCTTTAGTGTGTACATTTACACTTACATGCCAAAAGTAATTGGAAAAAAGACTAGTAAAGTGTCGTCCCATGACTTTTGCCATGTCGCTAGAGTCGCTTATCTGTTTTTGCATGGACAGTTCAAGCCAGACACCACCAGTCACAATCATTGAGGACTACTGTTAGCAGACTAATGATAGCCACATTAGCTTTGTAGCTTCTGTATTAGTTTAAATAAACAAAACGTAAGCACAAAGTGTGTCTTGGCTGATCTTGTACATCTGGGGTGAGTCACAAACATAAAAATAAAGAAATATACACTGACATACCAGCTTGTGTAAAGGCAGTTTCCCCACACAGGGATTAAACCTGGTTGTAGACTATATGTATATCCTTTCCATTCAGAAAATGCTGTACATTTAAAGGCTAGGCTTAATCTCTTTCTGGGAAACTGACCCTTAGTGTTTACAGTTACAATGACATGCCAAAAGTCTGGACTGAAGACTAGTATTGTGTCATCCCATGACTTCTGCCATATCCCAAATATGCTAAGGGAGACTGCACTGACCTGTGGGATATGTGTATGGGGTCTCCTGCATTAAATGTTGGTGTGTCTTCTCTGTTTGCATGGGTAATTCTAGCCAGATGCTGCCGGTCACGATCATTATCACCTACCCTGATGTCATGAGACCTGGGACTTTTGTGTACTGTGTCCCATGAATTTTGCCATGTCCCACAGAAGCTAAAAGACACTGCATTGACCTGTGGGATATATATGTGGGATATGATCTCCAGTACTGAATGTATGGTGTGAGACGCTTATCTGTTTTCTCGCATGGACAGTTCCAGCCAGACACCACCAGTCACGATCATTACCACCCACTCTGCTGCTGTTCACTGTGGATAATGGGAGTGCATTTGAACTATAATAATAATAATATACAATGGCCACTGTTCAGTCTCACTCACACCTCACAAGATAACACCCCACAACTTATACCAGTGTGAGCTTTTCTAAGCCGTCCCCTGACACAACACTCACATTATCAATTTCCAATTTCTCTTTAGGCATGTCAGTGTAGTGTAAATATAATTTTTAGGCCGTTTAAAATGTATGGTGTAATTCGCTTATGTGTTTTCTCGCATGGACAGTTCCAGCCAGACACCACCAGTCACGATCATTACCGCCTATTGCGCTGCTGTTGACTGTGGATAATGGGAGTGCATTTGAACATAATTCACAATGGCCAGTGTTCAGTCTCACTCACACCTCACAAGATAACACCTCACAAGTGTATTCCTAAGCCATCCCCTGACACAACACTCACATTATCAATTTCCAATTTCTTTTTTGGCATGTCAGTGTAGCGTAAATATGATTTTTAGGCCCTTTAAAATGTATTTTACAGGAATAAAGACTACTTATACACAATTCATCAACTGCTATAGTGCTCCTATAATGCTCTGAGAGTTCTGAAGCTGGAGATGAACTGTAGGCCTGTGCAGTTTAAAGGATTAAAACTAAGAGCCCTCTCGAACACTTTGCATGTTATTGTACGCAAGCCCTATTCTGCAGCACTGTGTTTGTGCGAGACACGCGTATAATAAGAGAGCCCTATCGTAAGTGGCTTGTTTTTATTTGCCCAAGCACTCTTCTGCATGATTATGCGATCACGTGATCATGTGTCTGCGTATGAATGGAGATATGTGAGTGAGAGTACAAAAGTAACAAAGCGTCGTAAAACCGGCCACGTCCAGGATATAGGAAATAGTACAGTCTTCCAAAGCATGACAAAGCAGGACATCAACGTTGTTATATTCCACACGTATACAAAACCGCTCTGCTCTGTAGAAGCAAACGTTCCTCTGAAGAAGCTCCTACCTACTCCTTTGGTTGTCCATGCATTCATCCACCGTCGCAAGAACTGTTCATTTTAAAGCTTAGTTCCCTTCTGACAAAAAGTTCTTAGAAAAGTCTTCCACACTCTTCTTCCTCCTCCTCCTCCTCCTCCTCTTCACCACATCTCTCTCAGAGAAAAGTCTCTGTGAAGTGTCTGAGATCCGATGAAGGTCTGTTCACTTCAGAAAAGAATGAAGGGGAGCGCACATGCTGACACTGCTTGAGCATGAACGAAAAAACGAATGGCGTCATGTTTGAGTCTAGATGTCAAAGTGTGTGCTGTTCGTTCCATGAGTTCCACAGCTTCTCTCAGGCCGATGGAGTTCTTCTGTAGTGGAGGAAAGAGAAGTCAGAGACGTTATTAAAGAAGAAAACTGAGGAGCAACGTCTAAAAAGAGTTCACCTTTTAACTTTGAATGTGTTTTATTTATTTGTTTTTTTATTATTTGTATTTATTTATTACTATTTTTTATTATATTTTTATAAAAAAACAGGCTATTATGTATTTCCCTGTAAGATGAGCTCAAGAATCTTATGAAGCTTTTTTTTTTTTATTTATTCATTTATTTATTGATAGGTTTATAGAATATTTTAACATTATTAGTCCTACTAAAATAATTGTTTTTTTTACTTTTTAAAAGGAATTAAAAAGGAAAGTAGTTTATCGCAATTATTTCTGGGATAATATATCATCCCACACAAAAGCATGGTTATTGTGACACTGTGACTGCACTTTTTCAAAAGCTGTATAAACAAGCACACTACCGTATTTTTCGCACTATAAGGTGCACTTAAAATTCATTAATTTTTAATGTATGAATTCTACCAGTCAGGTTGTCAGGAGCAGTAAAGCCACTTCACTGCAGTACAGCGTTATACAGGAGTTTCAGTATTAGCAGTATTAGCATTAGCCACTAATCGTGCTAAGCGCTAGCTCTTTCGCTGTTCACAGAATTACCATCCTGTAGACTGCGGCCAACCCCGGCCAGCACTGCTGGAGCAGCATTAGCATTAGCCCCGCTAAGCGCTAGGTCTTTTGCCAATTAGAGGTGAGTATTAGCTGACTGTAGCCTGCACGTTTACCGTGTTAAAACAAGCTACGCGGGGCGAACCGCTAGCTTATATCGCTCTGGCTTACAAGAACACTCAAAGTTACTCAATTACTAATTCTGCTCTGTTGCTCAGCTTTAGCCACTAACCGTGGCTAGCACTAGTGGTTAGCTGCTAATGATGGTTAATATTGCTGCACCCAGCTTTGGTGGAAATCTGGAAATCTAAGTTTACTGTTAATAAACAGAAGCACTTTACTCAACCAAATATTTTTCAGGAGAGAACCTGTGTAGAGCGCTCGTTAGACTTTTTTTTACCTTTTTTTTTTTTTTAAGAATTACAGTTTGGTTTGATTAGCTTAGCTTAGCTGCTGATTTAGATGGAAACATGGCGACACCCCTGTTCCTTATTAGTGTTGCTTAATGTGCCTTATAATCCAGTGCGCCTTGTTCGAAAATAGATCAGAAAATAGACGTTCACTGATAGTGTGCCTTATAATCCGGTCTGCCTTACAGTGTGATAAATATGGTAATCCAAATTACCAAAATTGGTATTGACGATATCTTAAATACTGTAGGAGAAGTAGCAGCATAATACTGGTAAAGAGTAATAAAGACAATACTAATTAAAGTACTAAGTAAGTAAGTAAGTAATGTGATCACAGTAAAGTCAGTGAGGTATCAGTGAGGGCTACATGTATCTGTACAGTAAGAGTAAAGAGCAGGGTGGAGAACAGAACCAGCACATACAGCCTCAGAGACTGAGACACTCAGGACGAGGGCGGCTCATCTTCATGCAGGTCCTCCAGCTCCACCTCTCTTCCAGCTTCTCCGCTGCTCCCTTTTCTGAGAAGAAAACAATTTAATTGTTAGCAAAATATATAAATAAATAAATACAACAATAATTTAAAGCTTTTATTTCTCAATGTAGTTCTTCTTAATGTAGTTGATCAGCCAAGACATTGTTGGATGCAGCCTGTCCAGTATGGGGGAGCATTATATAGTAACTAAAGCTGATTTTAGCCGACTCCCCCAGAGCTGTTGCTTTTTTGTTGTAGTTTAAACTCAAAAATCAGCATCAGTAATTCGAGTAAACAAGGGATTATTATATAATTAGGGCCTCGGGTCAATTAATTTGATGTGTGATACTGTATTAAGAGAGTATTAATCTAAATAAATCATCTTTAATCAATCAATCAACTTTTTTCCCAATGGGCAATATATTGAGGGTAACTCTCATTTTCAATACAGCTGAGCATTTACACAATTAAAGAGACTGAAAATAAGTTTAAATGATAAAAATAAGCAAACAATATAATATTTAATTAAGAAGAAATAAAATAATTCAGTAAAAAGGATATGCATAGTGGCTAAAATATAAAGCAATAAAATAAAGAGATAAATAATTAAATTAATACAATATAAACACAATTACACAAGAAATAGAGGACTAAAATAACACCAAAATTATAAAAATGTAAATGATGGAACTAAAATAAAGTTTAAAAAGTATGAAGTAAAAAAGTAAAAAAAAAAAAAACAGTAATAAAACAAATAAATGAAATTAATGAAAAAGGTAAAAGAAAAAACTAAACTAAAACAGGCTGTCTGAAGGTCGTTAGAGAGTAATAATCTTCCAAATCAAATCCAAATCCAAGTTTTGCTCAATATTAAAGTATATTAATAAAGTCCTGCAACCAGTGGACCGATCATTTCTGAAAGCACGCTCCAACAGGACAATACTCATACATACACTGCTGCAGTTTACCAATGTTTCTTAATGATTTTGTACTCATCCATTATTTTGGACACAGATCTTGACTTGGCTGATCAACTACATTCATGAAAATGGATGCAGGGGTGAGTGGAATAAATGAGAAATATCCATTTAAATCTTGATATTTTTCAGTTAAGGAATTATATAAGAAATATCATTCATGTTTGGCCTTTGACTGCAGTAACTGCATAGTTACTCTGCACAAACATAAGCTTGGGTGTGTGAAGATGAGCAGACATGAGCACAGGAACACCAGACCACAGGTATCAGCAAGGGGAAAGTACACAGAGAGCACCATGAAAAAAACACAGACCACACTCTGGGTTTACCCATTCAACAGCCACACTGACCACACTGCTAACACAGCACAGGAATACCACAGTCAGAAACATTACAACCATCCCTCATTCATGAGTGACCAACCAGAGGAGACACAGACATCACAACACCAGGGTCTGAGCCACGGATAACAGCAAACAGCACAGAGCTGACCATACAGAACACAGTTACCTTAAAGAGGGGTGGAGTTTTAGAGAGGGGCGGAACGGCCACGAGTCCCTGCACCGAAGAGAAAACACAGAGAGTGAAGTAAAGACCTGACCCTCTTACTTTACAAGGAGTAAGGGGGGCATATATATAAAATATATGATGAGTTTATAACTTTTTACTGTCATTATAAGGACTGTGCTAAAAACTGTTCTTTCAGAGACTGTGCCCACAACTGTTCTTTCAGTGACTGTGCTAAAAACTGTCCTCGTACAGACTGTGCCCACAACTGTTCTTTCAGAGACCGTGCTAAAAGCTTTTCTTTCAGAGACTGTGCTAAAACTGTCTTTTTCAGAATCAGTGCTACAATCTATCTAAAAAAACAAAAAAAAAACAGTCCATTCAGAGACTGGGCTAAAAACGCCTATAGAATATCCTCAGTGACTGTGCTATAGACTGTCCTCGAAGCCTGCCCTTTCAGCGATTGTGCTAAACTATGTCCTTAGTGACTGTCTTTTCAGCAACTATGCTAAACTAGGTCCTTAGTAAATGTCCTTCCAGCAATTGAGCTATAAACTGTCCTCATGGACTGCCCTTTTATAGACTGTGATATGAACTGTTCTCAGTGACTGTGCTAAACTCTGTCTTCAGTATTTCTGCTATAGACTGGCCTCAGTGACTGTGCTAGAGACTGTCCTCAGTGACTGTTCTTTCAGCGACTGTGCTAACCTATATCCTTAGAAACTGTTCTTTTAGCAATTGAACTAAAGACTGTCCTCGGTGACTGTCCTTATAGAGAATGTCCTCAGTGACTGTCTTTTTAGAGACTGTGATATGAACTGTCCTCAGTGACTGTGCTATAGTTCATCCTCAGTGACTGTACTATAAACTGTCCTCAGTGAATGTGCTACAGTGTGTCCTCAGTGACTGTGCTTTTCATGACTGTGCCACAGACTGTCCTCAGCGACTGTGCTATTGTTGGTCCTCAGTGACTGTACTATAAACTGTCCTCAGTGACTGTCTTTTATGTAACTGTGCTATAGACTGTGATCAGTGACCGTGATCTTTATGAGTACATCCAAACCCAGAATACACACCATCATAATCATAATCATAATCAATCACTGCTGATTCTTAATTACTGAATGATGCCCATCAACCTACACACACCATTCATTAACAACACCAGTGTTACTTAACTGAGAGTCTGTGAAAGTGTGCGTGTGTGTGTGTGTGTGTGTGTGTGTGTGTGTGTGTGTGAAAGGTTAATGAGAAAGTCATAGGGAGAGTATA
Source organism: Astyanax mexicanus (assembly GCF_023375975.1). Taxonomy (NCBI): domain Eukaryota; kingdom Metazoa; phylum Chordata; class Actinopteri; order Characiformes; family Acestrorhamphidae; genus Astyanax; species Astyanax mexicanus. The sequence continues at coordinate 14,234,690 of NC_064408.1, forward strand.
ATTAATGTTGACACTGAATTATTAATGAGATGCAAATGCACGGCACAGAGAGGGAGAGATTAATGTGGACGGCAGGACTGGGGCAGTGTGATGAATGCTGGCTCCACCAGGGGGAGCTGTTGCTTTTTTGTTGTAGTTTAAACTAAAATCAGCATCAGTAATTCGAGTAAACAAGGGATTATTATATAATTAGGGCCTCGGGTCAATTAATTTGATGTGTGATACTGTATTAAGAGAGTATTAATCTAAATAAAGACATATTTTAGAGTTAATAACACAAACACTGATTCTGATGAATATTATGTTGTTAAATCGTGTTCCTGCTCTCAGAACCTCAGTCCAGAGAGAGAACCTGAGAGACAGAAGCCTGGCTGCAGGCTGAGCTCTGGCAGGTGATGTTTGAGGTCTGAAGCTTGTTAGACTGACTGAAGGCTTTTCAGCAGACGTGAGAAGAGAGAGCGCTCATTACTGAACGAGGGCGAGCGCCATCAAGGCTACAGGCAGTGAGAGAGAGTGAGAGACGAGTGGAGGAGAGGAGTGACTGGGTCTATCCATCAGCCTTGAGCAGAACTTACTGCAGAGAGAGACATTTATATTTACTGCCAGAGAGAGAGAGAGAGAGAGAATTGCAAAGAAAGAGAAAATAAGAAGCAAAAGGTAAAGGTGTGCATGAGTGAAAAGAAGAAAAGAAAAAAGCGCAGGAGTGAATGAAGGAGAAAATATTAAAGCATGTATGCAGAAGACATAACAAATAAAAAATTAGAGAGAAACAGAAAAGGAATGAAAGGGAGTGGAAGAGAAAAAAAGATGATTAGCAGAGAGAGAGAGAGAGAGAGAGAGAGATAAAGAGGACAAAAAGAGTGAAATTGAAAAGAAAAAAAAGAAAAATGAAAAAGCAAGCAAAACAGAAAAGAAAAGCAAGCGAGAAAGGACAAAGCCAGAAAACACATCACTGTAAAGAGCATGAAAAAAAAGCAAGAGGTCAGGGTGACCATGAGTGAAAAGAAGAGAGAGAGAGAGAGAGAGAGAGAGAGAGAGAGAGAGAGAGAGAGAGAGCACAAAAGGGAATGAATCAGAGGATAGCAAAGCATGTATGTAAGAGAGAAACAGAAAGAAATAATTGAAAAAGAGAGAGAGAGAAAGTAAAAGAAAAAGTAGGAGAGAGGAGAAACAGAAATAACAGAACAGAGATAAAGAGATAAACTGACAAAAAAGTGTGAGTGAATATGAGGGAGGCCGAATAAGAGTAACAGAAAAAAAAGACAAAAATGATTAAAGAGGAGAATGAAAATAAGAGAGAGAGAGAAAAAAAACTTTGAGACTGTGAGAGAGAAAAAGACTGTGAGAGAGCTTGTGTGTGTGTGTGTGAGAGAGAGAGAGAGAGAGAGAGAGAGAGAGACTGTGAGAGAGAGAGAAAGACAGAAATACTTTGAAAGAGACTGAAAGAGTGGGCGAGAGAGAGCGAGAGAGACTGAAAGAGTGGGCGAGAGAGACTGTAAGAGAGAGCGAGAGAGAGAAAGAGAGCGAGAGCGACTGTAAGAGAGCGAGAGAGAGAAAGACTTTGAAAGAAATTGTGAGAAAAAGAGTGAGAGAAAATGAGAGAGACACTGTAAGAAAGAGAGAGAGACTTTGAAAGAGACTGTGAGAAAGAGCGAGAGAGAGAGAGAAAGACTTTGAAAGAAATTGTGAGAAAGAGAGTGAGAGAAAATGAGAGAGACACTGTAAGAGAGAGCAAGAGAGAGAAAGACTTTGAAAGAGACTGTGAGAAAGAAAGTGCGAGAGAGTGAGAGAGAGACTGTAAGATTGAGAGAGCGAGATAGACTGTGAGAAAGAGAGAGGGGGAGAAAGAGACAAAGACTGTGAGAGAAAGAGACAGTGTGAAAGAGAAGAAGATATAGCGAGAGAGAGAGAGGGAAGGAGAGAGAAAGAGAGACTGTGATAAAGACACAGAGAGAGAGAGAGAGAAAGAGACAGAGGCTGTGAGAGAAAAAGAGATAGCAAGAGAGACAGAGAGAGAGACATATAGAGAGAGAAAGAGGAGAAAAGATGGAGTGTGAGTGAATAAATGTCAGAATCTAAATCTAAGAGCATAATTTAAATAAATTAGACAATAGGAGAATGAGCAAGGAAAGAGAGAGAAAAAAAGAGAAAGACAAACTTTTAAACAAATCTTGAATCCTGAATCTAAAGGGAGAGAAGAGAGAGGACAAGAGTGAATAAATGATGGAATATGAGAGCGGGAGAGGAGGCGCGAGAGCAAATAATAATAAGAGAATATGTCAGAGAGGGTGAAACTGAAGGAGAGAGAGAGAGAGAATGTGAGACAGTAGAAGTGAAGGATGTTAATAATGAAGGGGGTGAATATGGAGGCTGTGACAGATGCTGAGAGTTGAGTCCGGTCTGATCAGACACGCGTCTTCAGTCCTGCATCTCCTGCTGCTGCTGCTGCTGCTGCTGCTGATAAATCATTAATAAAGCTCAGTCTAGACCCTCTGCCAGAGCCGGTTATAGAGACACTGCCCACTAGGGGTGTGCAATATGGCCCTAAAATAATATCACAATATTTTAGAGTATTTTGCAATAACAGTGTTCCTGATTAAATAAAAAAACATATAATAATTTCAAGAATACTGCAACAAAATAATAATTATTAAATTTAATTTGCCGATATATTGCATATGATATTCAATATGTTATGGCACAGCAATAATTAAGAGATTTTCACTGGATTGTAACAGAAGTCAATGATCCAACATGTCATGATACTAATAATACATTCCATATATCCAGGCTTAAAGTCAAATAAATGATACAGTACAGATACAGTATAATCTGTCTCTATTAGATTTCGATTTACTGGGAAATGAGACAAGTGTAAAATTAAAATTAAATAGTTTCACCACATTGCAGGGCATTTTTGTGACAACAATATGATCTGTATTATATAATGTTTTGGCAATAACATTGTCTATGATAAGATATGGCACACCCTACTGCCCACTTCATATCTTGCTGTTTTATTAGAAAATTTAATTGTAGAAAATTTAAAAAGCTAAAGGGTGTCCAAGAGTGAGTCCTTAATGAATGGGGGTGATTGGAGCTAAACAACTAAAAAAAAATCAAACTAAAAATTAAAAATAAAAACGTATCTTGGATAATCCTTTAATTTTAGACTTTAGAATAAAGTACCATACTTTTTGCACTATAAGACGTACTTAAAATCCTTTAATTTTCCCCAAATCAACAGTGAGCCAAATATATGGATTTTACCAGTTAGGTATTAAGGGGCAGTAAAACCACTCTGCTGAAGTACAGCTTTATACAGGAGTAGCATTTGCATAAGATGCTTATCGCTATATTCCTTTTCAGAGTTGAGTATTATCATCCCGTAGCCTGCTCCTAAACCCGGCTAGCAATGCTGGAGTAATATAAGCATTAGCTGCTAATCGCTATATTCCTTTTCAGAGTTGAGTATTACCGGCCTGTAGCCTGCTGCTAACCCTGGCTAGCACTGCTGGAGCAGCATTAGCATTACCACGTTAAGCGCTATCTCTTTCACTATTCAGATGTGAGTATTATCGATCTGTAGCCTGCTGCTAACCCCGGCTAGCACTGCTGGAGCAGCATTAACATTACCCACTAGTGGTTAGCCGGCAATTCTAATGCTCCAGTCTTAGTGCTGGAGAAATTCAGGAATCTTAGCTTATTGTAGGGCGCTTTACTCACTCAAATAAAAAGTTTTCAGGAGAGAAATCTGTGTAGATTAACATTCAGGGCTTAATTGACTTTAAAAGAAAAAAACTTTTTTTATTACAGTTTTGTTTACTCAGCTTAGCTTTACTTAACTCAGTTAGCAAAGCAGCCAGACCTGCTAAATTAGAAATTCCTTATAGTGTCTCTTATAATGCACCTTATAATCCAGTGATCCAATGATCCTCATTAGCATCATCACCACCACTACTGCAGACAAGGCCATGCCACAGCAGCCACTCCAGCCCTGGTTTACAGAGCTCTGGGCATCTGCAGCTCAGACTGGCACAGGATAAAGGAGTGAGTGCAGGTAAATGTCACTGACTTGCGCTACTATGGAAACCCATGCTGGCGGTTAGAGGGGAGGGTAACGTCTGACTGTTAGCGTGACCCTCCTGCTCATCTGCTCAGACAGCGCAGACGGTGTGTTTCTAATGACACACCGTGACCTGGATCATGTGGTCAGCTAGTGGGTGAAAGAGGGACAGGAGGCTAGGGCTGTGTATTGGCAAGAACCTGGCAATGCATTGATAAAAATATATACAGCTCTGGAAAAAAATAAGATCACTTAATTGAAAAAATAGATTTTGCTATTTATAGGTAAATGTTTGAGTAAAATTAACATTGTTGTTTTATTCTATAAACTACAGACATTTCTCCTAAATTCCAAATAAAAATATTGTCATTTAGAGCATTTATTTGCAGAAAATGAGAAATGGCTGAAATAACAAAAAAGATGCAGAGCTTTCAGACCTCAAATAATGCAAAAAAAAAAAAAAAAAGTTTATATTCATAAAATAGTTAAGAATTAAGAAATCTATATTTGCTTGAATAACCCTGATTTTAAATCACATTTTTCATGCATCTTGGCATGTTCTCCTCCACCAGTCTTACACACTGCTTTTGGATAACTTTATGCCTTTACTCCTGGTGCACAAATTCAAGCAGTTCAGCTTGGTTTGATGGTTTGTGATCATCCATCTTCCTCTTGATTATATTCCAGAGCTTTTCAAATTGGTAAAATGAAAGAAACTCATCACTTTTATGTTATCTCTTATTTTTCAGAGCTGTATATATGCACTTCTGTATTTTTTTTCTCTTTATTTTTGCCATTTCAGCTCTTCAGGTTCAGTCAATAACCAGAAATGGTACAAAATCCAGTGTACAAAATTCTGCATTAAACTGCCGAGGCCTTTAAGGTAAACAAATAAACTTAAAACTGAAATAAGTTTACTTATCAATGAACAAGCTGCACAACTGACATCAAAACGAAGGCATGATACCAGAAGGTCAACAGTTCAGTTCGATAGACTGGAACATTTATGGAGCCCCTGGGCAAGAAACATAACCACCAATTGCTCTATGAGTGCTGAGGTGACTGCACACCACTTGGCCATAGTCATGAGTGTGTGTGTGTGTATATATATATATATATATATATATATATATATATATATGTATGTATGTGTGTGTGTGTGTGTGTTTGTGTGTCTATTCACTGCTACCAATAGGTTAAACACAGAGGCTAAATTCCACCAAATATTGCCAATGGCCTATTGGCACCATGTCTAATGCCAGGCTTAAACTAGAGCTCTATACAGCCGTGAGCCATTGATCTGTGGAGCAGTGGAACTGTGTTCTATGGTACCATACAGCTCAAGCCAATACTAATGGGATAAGAGACAGTTACTCTAAAAAAAGCATGGTAAACTCTTTAATACCTTTGAGTTCAGGGTTCTTGCACCATTTTAAAAGTCAAATTTAATACTTTTCAAGAACTTTTTAAGACCTCAATAAATGAGTACTATAGTCATAATTATAAAAAATAAAAATATAAAAAAATTATAAAAATAAAAAATACAGTCATAATTTCTTTGGTAACCTTAGTTCTTTGCCCACTAATTTTACCTAGCTTGCCGCTAATGTTAGTTCTCTGCTTGTTAACATTAGCTAGTGCAACGCTAATGTTAGCTAGCTCACCGCTAACCTTAGTTATCTCCATGGTAATGTTACCTAGCTAATGTTAGCTAGCTCTCCTCTAACTATAGTTCTCTGCTCTCCTCTAAATATAATTCACACTCTGATAACGTTAGCTAGCTCTATGCTAATGTTAGCTAGCTTGCCGATAATGTTAGCTAGCGCTCCACTAACCTTAGTTATCTCCATGGTAATGTTACCTAACTTGTGCTAATGTTAGCTAGCTCTCCTCTAACATTAGTTCTCCCTTCGGTAACATTAGCTAGCTCTCCGCTAACCTTAGTTCTCACTCTGATAACGTTAGCTAGCTCAACGCTAACATTAGCTAACTCACCACTTATGTTAGTATGTGCTTTCCCACTATCATTAAACAGACTGTCTGAAAATGAAATAACTACAGCAAATTTACTGTAAATTTTAGACAATTTAAGAGCTTTAATAACCCAGATTTTAATTTAAGACATTTCAGGAGTTTTTAAGGACCAGCGGGAACCCTGTGAGTTTAAGAAACATTGAACGAGCAGGTGTCCCAATACTTTTGTACTTTTGTAGTGTATGTCTTATTAATTAGGTCAGGTTAGTTTTTTTTACATGTCACCTTAGCAACAGCCAATCAAAACTGACAGGTTAATGAGCTCATGTATATTAATGAACAGTGCACAGCACCTGTTTGGGTGTTAGAGCTCCTATGTTTTACTAAGAAAAAAAAATCTGATTCAACGCCATGTATAAATAATATCTCGCACATAAATCTGATACGATATATTGCAATATCAATATTGTGTGATCTGGATTGATTGTGTGCTGTGAGCACTCACATTAACAGGCTTCCTGGAGCGGACATGGACCTCTCCTCTCTCCTGCTGGGACACTCAAAAGGGTTCCCGAAAGAGCGCTTCCGCAACATGGCCTTCACCAGGATCTACAGAAAGAGAGAGAGAGAGAGAGAGAGAGACAGAGGGGGAGGATTTGTCCTATGCTCAATACATTACTTAATTAATATACATGTAAGTATAATATCATTTTAATAAAGATAAAAGACTATACATAAGCCTGTGCATTGCATAAACAAGTTACTTTACTAAAGCATATTGTGAACATTTTGGCCTTATAAGGCAACATTAGTTGGCAACTTATAGTCAATTAATTTGTGCCACTGTTACATAAAAAAAAATATCACTAAATATCAGTTCCTTTATTTTAGTAATTCAATTAAAAATGTAAAACTCATATACTATATAGATGTGTTACACACAGAGTGATAATTTTTAAGTGTTTATTTATTTTATTGTTGATGATTATAGTTACCTGCTAATGAAAACCCGAAAGTCAGTATCTCAGAAAATTAGAATATTACATAAGACCAATTGGTACTTTCTGCAGTGTGGGCAGTGTGCCAAGTCCTGCTGGAAAATGAAATCCACATCTCCATAAAAGATGGTTTGGAGAGTCATGTCATCTGTTGGTGTTGATCCACTGAGTTTTATTATCAAGTCTAAAGTTAGTGCAGTTTTGTTTTCCCACAAAATCTTACAGCACTTTGCAGCACTTTGCTTTCCTCTGCTGACAACTTTTATGGAGATGTGGATTTTATTTTCCAGCAGGACTTGGCACACTGCCCACACTGTAGCCAAAAGTACAAATTGGTCTTATATAATATTTAAATGTTTTTGAGATACTGACTTTTTGTGTTTTCATTGAAAGAAAGAAATTCAAAAGATAAAAATACTTAAAAACGTAGTAGTAAAAAAAAAAAAATTCAAACATTTTCTTTATTGTTTTATATTAGCAGGAGCACACAGGAAATTAGTTTGTAACTGAGACATTTATAATCTGAATAGTCAATTGTTTGTTTTAATAACTGATATATTATTTCACTCAGAACAGCAGCTTTTCCACATACCTAATATACACACACACACACACACATACTTACTACAGCAGAGAGGCTGGGGACAAACTTGACAGAGTTTTGGATCTCTTCTTCAGTGACCTCCACCACTGTGCAGTGCTCCTCTTCTAAAGGCAAGGGGTCAGCGCCGTCCTGAGTGACCCAGGGGTCCAGCTATATACACAAACACACACACACACAAACACAGACACACAGCGCAACAGAGTTATTTTAAACAGTATAAAACCACAATCAGAGCACAAGAACAGGCCAGTTCATCACTACACACCTCCAAACTTCATGTAGCTTCAGATTAGCTCACAGATTAAACCAATGGAATGTAGAGTGACTCATGCACAATGCAGGTGAGTGGATACTTTCAGCAATATAGTGTTTTGCAACATTATTTTATTTGCTGAATACCATGCTTCTTTTAATCAGCAACAATAACACCCGCAGCTTCTAAAGGTTAAAGAAAAGAAAGATGGGAAAATGTCAAAAACACTGAAAGATACTAACATGCCCCAAAAACCTCCATCCATCAGAGCCGAGGGAGAAGACAGCTCCCCAAAGCGTCTCCTGAGGACCCGGGGGAGTTCTGCTTTAATGGAGCATTTCATATTTAGGTAAAGACACGTGGCCTGGTTTCTCTATGTGTGTATCTGTGTGTGTGTTTTAACTGAGACAGAAGCATGGAAACTTCCAGAACAAAATCCAGTTAGCCGCTTGGGACCCACTACTATCATACATCGTACCAGACAATCCTACTCACAATTAATCTGTCTAAGATTTAAGCTCTGTACTTGTCTATTCTCTTTAGAAATGTATTGCCAATAGAATATGACCCATTTGGAGCAGATAAACAACAAACCATGCCTAAGAAGGACTAAGGACTCAAACAATACACTGAGTTAAAATGATAGAGCTCCATCCAATACAATTTTGGGATGAGCTAAAGCTATGGGAATAAAGATTTTAAGTCAATGTATGCAGTCAAATCCTTGCAAATTCAGCAATGATCCAAAATCTAGTAGAAAGCCTTCATTGGACAATAGAGATAGTTGTGAGTTTAACTCTGGCCAAAAATAAAAAGGTCTCCACCTGGATGTAAGTAAGTAAATGATGTGGGGTTGATGGTGCAGTTGGTCTGCAGGTGTAGGTTCAGCAACAGTATGTGCTGAAAGAATGAGATCAGCTGACTACCTGAATATACTGAATATAGACCAGTTATTCCATTAATGGATTTTTTCTCCCCTGATGATCTCGGCCATATTCCAAGATGACAATGTCAGGATTCATGGGGCTGGAATTGTGAAAGAGTGATTCAGGGAGCATGAGATCATCATTTTCACACAGGGATTTAGAGTTCACCACAGAATCCAGATCTTAACCTCATTGAGAATCTTTGGGATGTGATGGAGAAGACTTTATGCAACGGTCAGACTTAGTGAATGTGTGCTGCAATCAAAGCTAAAGGTTTGTAAACAGTTACTGAGTGCATTTGTTTAGCACTGCAGTAAAAACACAGTGTATACCACACTCTAGCAGGTAAGCAGTCATGTCCTATGTGAGCATCAGCAAGTACAACTGCAATTTATTGGCAATCAATATGGAGACACAGCGACAGGAGACAAATCAAATAGAGATTTTCTCATCTTTATGCAAATAACCTATAGCAAGGAGAAGCAATATCCTATAAGACTGGCTCTAACGAATTTCTCAGACCACAGGCATGAGAGTCTGAGGTCCCAATGTTCCATCCTCTAAAATGTTCTGCATTTCAACATTTCAATCCACTTCCCAATAGAAAAATGTATTAAAATGTAATAGGAATGGATAAACCAATATATTTACATCAATCAACCCCTTCTTTTAAACCACGCCTATGTTTCTGTAGTCACTGTCCATTTTTTAATGATTATTTTTTATAGAATCATCTTTTAGTTTTAGAATTAAATGTGATTGCAGTAGGCACTCACAATACTGTCTAATTCTACTTCTTCTATTTTATTATTCCACCCGTTTTTTTGTCCCGTTAACTTTTTATTATTCCACACGATTTTTGTTTGGTTATCTTGTTATTATCCCACCTGTTCTTTGTCCAGTTTACTTGGGACGCAATTTTTGAGATATTGACTGCAACTTAATGTCCGATTTTTTGTCCATTGAAAATGAATGGGAAAAAAATGGCACACCCATGTACGTCTCAATGTTAGACATACGAACACCAAAATTTGAAATGCTTATAGAACTATTTGCGTTCTTTACGAATCAATATATCGTACAATTTGTTTACAATTGTTGTACCAATTTGCCCCATAGAATTAAATGGGTGTCCCAACATTCCATCTCACACTGCAAAGCGCAGCAGCGTGCAAACATTTTATAATCTGATTTATCCAAAAACTTAGCAAAAGCCTAAAAACAATAAGCAACACCATAGCAACCATCAGCGATACCATAGCAACACCTTAGCAACCACCTAGCATCCACTTTGCGACATCTTAGCAACCACCACCAATACCACAGCAACACCTTAGAAACTCCTGGTAACCTGACGTTTTATAGTAATTTTCCAAACGGGATAGTAATTAAGATTGTTCATCTTTACATCTTTATAGAAGCTTCCAGAGTGAATCTCAGTAGATGGACATTTGCTTCTGTTAGAAACCTGTAAAGAACTATTACGTTGCAGACACTTTTCTTTGAAGTGGCAGTCTGTATTATTTAGTTTTTAAACTGAAAGCAGAAGCATTTCTGAGTGGAGAAGGGATAAAATATTGTGTTTAATGGTAGCAGTGTGCTGAAACGACCATCCCTGCTAAGCTTAAATACTGTATATTCATTCTAAAAACTGGGGGGTCTTTACATATTTATGTCACACGTATAGCCTCTAAAAGAAGAACCGGCTCAGTTTTACTGAACACGAGCTGCGTTGATGGTGGAGCAATGGAGACTTCACAAGGGGAAACTCAGATCTCAGTATCTCATTCACCCAGAGTAAAAACAAAGAAATGAAGGAGTGAAGTTTCTGACTGAGCGCTCTCTGTTTCTCTCTGACTGAACATAACCTGGATTCGGATTCTTCCGCTCTGAAAGGAGACCGCATCACACCCGCCCAGTTTAAAATGATTCTTCCGCATGCTCAGTGCAATTATCCATTCTCACCAGAGAGGGCCCTCAATCCCAAAACTTACGGACATCAGCTTTAACTGAAATAAAGGAGGTTATGTTTCAACTCAATATATAAGTAGCATAGAAGGTTTAAAGGGGCTGCATACTAATCGTAAAAGGATTGGAGGACAGGAAGTGAATAAAGCGTTTAAAAACTAAAGCAGCACTGCTGTATCTGATCCGCTCACTGTATTGATTGTGTTTTCCAGACTTCCCCACACATGAAGCTCACTTGCTTCTCAAACCCCTTTAACTTACCTTAATCTCAGGAAGAGTGATCCTGGAGTCTGGGTTCTTGTCCAGCATTCTCAAGATCAAGTTCCTCAGGCTTTCACTGATGGCTGGCCTAAAAAATAAATACAGTCCAAGGCATCCAATCAAATCACTGAAAAAGCTGCAGATATAACAGACTTCTTATGCAGTAAATTAGGTCTTTTTCTTATCATATGAATAAGATTGAGATCATTTCAAAGATCCTGCTTTATCACAGATATAGCCCTCTCCTCAGTCAGTCACATGATCTGTTCTGTGTTCTGTACAGAATCCATTTAAAGCTTCATTGAAATGACAACCAGTCGTTACAGGAAATCCCGAATGCAGTCATACGCGCGCGCACACACACACACACTCACACACACACGCAAACGATATCCTCCAGCAGGCAACAAAGTGGCAGAGCTATCATTACATCTGCTGTCAGACAATCATTTTGTAAAAGCTCAGAAGCAGACAGACTGAATTTAACAGAGTGCGCTTGAGACGCTGTGTGGCAATCAAATCAGAAGCAGCACAACTCAAAGCTTCTTTTGTCCTCTGAAACTACCCCAAGCTGAAAAACACACTGACATCAGTGTGGAGTTCAAAGGACAATCAGCATCGCACAACAGAAGAGTTAGGGATTTATATATTCCAGAGAGAGACACGGAGTTTATATATATTTACGCTTATATAAACACACATAATAATGGCTATATAAAAAAAAGAGACCACTTAAAATGATGAGTTTCTTTGATTTTACCAAATTGAAAACCTCTGGAATATAATCAAGAGGAAGATGGATGATCACAAGCCATCAAACCAAGCTGAACTGCTTGAATTTTTGCACCAGGAGTAAATGCATGAAGTTATCCAAAATCAGTGTGTAAGACTGGTGGAGGAGAACATGCCAAGATGCATAAAAACTGTGATTAAAAACCAGGGTTATTCCACCAAATATTGATTTCTGATCTCTTAAAACTTTATGAATATGAACTTTTTGCATTATTTGAGGTCTGAAAGCTCTGCATCTTTTTTTGTCATTTCAGCCATTTCTCATTTTCTGCAAATAAACTCTAAATTACAATATTTTATTTGTAATTTGGGAGAAATGTTGTCTGTAGTTTATAGAATAAAACAACAATGTTCATTTTACTCAAACATAAACCTATAAATAGCAAAATCAGAGAAACTGATTCAGAAACTGAAGTTGTCTCTTATTTTTTCCAGAGCTGTATTTCAGTGAGGCCTTAACACACCACAAATCAACCATTTAAAATTTAATCAAATACTAAACAACAATCAATTAAGTCAAAGGTTTTTTTTTCTGACTCATAACCTCAACAATTATCTTCTTTATCTTTATCTTTACCCAAATTAACATCCCAAAGACTTAAAATCTGATGCAGACTTGATTCAGACTCGTATCCTAGAGATTTGAGACTGAGATTCACATTCCAAAGACTTAAAACTTGACCAAATTCACACCCCAGAGACATAAGACCACTCAGAATTGGTTTAGTCTTGACTCAGAAACTTTAGACCTGGCTCTGACTCATATCCTGAAGATTTGGGACTGAGATTCACACTCCAAAGTCTAAAAACGTGGCCAAATTCACATCCCAGACACTTAACACTTGTTTTAGAAACTTTAGACTTCTCAGACTCAAATTCTAGAGAATGGAGACTTGACTGAGAGTCACTTGACTGAGAGACTTGACTCATTTTTGACTTAGACTTGACTCAAAAACTTTATATACTAGAGATTTGGAACTGAGACTCACATTCCAACGAATAAAAACTTGACTCAAATTCAGATCTCTGAGAGTTAAGACTTGACTCAGATTTTCACCCCACAGATATGGGACTTTACTTAGACTTATACCCTAGAGACCTGAGACTTGATTACGACATGTATCACAGATACTTGACTCACAGACCATAAAGACCTAGGCCTAGACTTAAGACTTATACCCTAGAGAATTAAGAGTTAACTAAGTCTTGAATGCCAAAGACTTAAAACTTTATATCCTAGAGACTTGAGACTTGATTTAGACTCCCAACCCAGGCGGCTTATGACTCAAATATCTCTTCAAATGCCTAGTAATATTTTGACAGTGATAATGTACACAGAATATGTGAACATTTTAATGTGTGTTTAAAAGTCTTAGTAAATTTTGGTGAAAGTTTTTTGTACCAACACTCAAACATACTTAACATATAACATATACTTATATCACTGAGCAAACTGCATGTGTAAATCTGCTCTCACACTCTCACATTTGTATGGTTTCCGATACTGTATTACGCTGCGTGACTTCTACGCAGATGGAAAAACAGCACCACTAGTGTGGGGGCATGTACAGTATTTTCACTCTCATACAGTACGTGCATTTAAAGCACTACAAAGTCACAGTGTGGTTTTCAGAGTGATATCTGCATGTGAGATGAGACCTGCGAACTGCGAGTCTGTGTGTGTGTGTGTGTGTGTGTGTGTGTGTGTGTGTGTGTGAGACCGCAAGCATGTGTGGGTGTGAGAGGCTCTCAAGAAAAACGCTTTCATTAGCTGATGACAACCTGTCCAACCACACACTCCAGCTGCCAATCTCTCAGATATGCCTCTCGACTCTCAGAAACACATGCGCAGCTCTGAGCCAACACGTGCACTCACATACACACACACACACACACACACACACACACTGAGACTCGTGCAGTCACACACTCAAAAGAGCTGAAAAGACCCGTTTCATAAGAGGAGACTAACAGAGACGTTTTATTGACATTTTTATTTCCATATCCAGAGAACTGTGGAACTTCAAAGACTGAGAGGTTGAGCGAACTGCAGAACTGCAGGCAAACCCCCCCCCCCCCCACCCACCGCACACCATCACCCTTACAGAGCAGCAGCCTCTTCTGAGCTTCTCTGCCTCTGCTAATGCTTTTCCAAGGACAAATCCCTTTATATTTTATTCATCTCTCTCCAACCCATCACCCTTAGGCAAAATGAATGTTCTATTAGCCTTAAAGTGAGAGTTTATTAAAGCAAATATGCAGGGTGATGAATGAGTGGCAAATACCAGCATGCTGTCTGATCCCCCCCCCCCGTCAAAGACTTAGTTATTTAGTTAAGACTAAGTTAAGTTTGGTGTCAGAAGTGTGTTTTGTTCATTCTGCATTGAGAAGAATGATGATACTAAGTATCCAGAATACTTACCTTAATACACTTTATTGCAAAAAATATTTTAAAAAAGTTGGGTCGGCCTCTCTGCTACATTTTAAGTAAGAAAGTTCTTAAAAATATATATACTTTTACTTTTGGAGACCCACAAGGCTCAATGTTGGGGCCTCTTCGGTTTTCATTGTACTTTACCTCTATAAACTCTCATAACGAAAAACTGACATCAAACTTACTTATGTGGATGATACGCAACCATAGTGGCAATAAACAAATATCTGAACCCTTGAACCCTTTGGAATTTCATGGTTTTCTGCATAAATTTGCCATACAATGTGATCTGATCTTCATCTAAGTAAAAAAAAAAAAAAAAAAAAAAAAAAAAAAAAAAAAAAAAAAAAAAAAAAGATAATCATTCATGTCTTCATTGACAACCACCATAAAAACCTAACAGAGCTAGTGAAAAAAAGTAAATGAACCCTTGTGGTAATGACCTTAACCCTTTCAGACCCTGTGTCAATTACAATATAAAAATAAATAAATAAAAATATATATGTGAACCCCTGAACACTTTAAAATGTTATGGTTTTCTGCGTAAATGTGTCATAAAATGTGATCTGATCTTCATCCAAGTGAAAAAAAAAGAAAAGAGAAAGATAATCATGCATGTCTTCATTGAAAAAAAAAGTGAACCCTTAAGGTAATGACCTTAACCCTTTAAGACCCTTTGTCAATTACAATGGACATCTCGTAGTTTATTTTTTTAATTGTTTTGTTGCCCAGAACACTAATCAAGGCCTGTTGTCCATCAAAAAAGATCATAAACCAGCCAATAAAAAAAAAAAAAACTGTAGCTTAGCCCCGCCCACTGCGCTGGACTGCACTGGACAAAAGAAAAATCAGCAACTGAGCCATTAGAGCATGTCAGAACTACAGAACAAATGAAGCAAAGTAATACAAGCTCATTTTCCTAATTCTTTGTGATTTGAATACTTTTTATGTTTAGTAATAAAAAGGTTTTGGTTAATCAAATTTATTTTTAATATAGACTTTATATTAGGACGGTAGTTTTATTTAGTGGGCGTTAAAAGCAAAAAAAAAAACATCACTCTTATATTTTTCCATCAATGGAACATAATTCAGGTCTGAAAGGGTTCTGAAAGGAGTCAGTGTTAGTATACCTAGAGTCTTACTCGTTAACCCACAGCCTAAATTCTGTAGAAGTTGGGTGATGCAACAGGACAATGACCCAAAACACTGCAGCAAGTGCACAACAGAATGGCTTAAGAAAAACAGAATCCACTCCATTTTGAAGTGGCCCATTCAGAGAATAGATCTCAGATGCTATGGGTTGACTTTAAGGGAGATTAAAATCACTTTAGGCATCTAAGAAGTATAAAAGAGCTGAAGCAGTTCTGCAGGAAGAATGAGCTAAAATTCCACCTCAACAATGTGCAGGTCTGCAGATTCACAGCTATAGAAAGTGCCATCTTTTGGACAATTTTAATGCTTTTTAAAAATCTTTAGGTATGAGAATGGCCTTCTGAATCTTATTTATTTTATTTATGTTAATGGATCAGACAGCATGCTGGTATTTGCCACTCATTCATCACCCTGCCCCTCTGATGGATCACACACAGGTAGAGATGAGAAGAGGAACTCACGTCTCTGGGAACTCCACCAGCTTGCTCCTGATCTTGTTATGCAGAGCAAGTATGTACTCATCAATAAAAGGGCACTGAGGAGAGAGAGAGAGAGAGAGAGAGAGAGAGAAAGAGAGAGAGAATCCAGCTCAGTCACACACACCAAAAAGGAAACAATCCAATGGAATCTTCAAACTGCTTATTTCTATCTACAGTATACTAGTGCATCTTAAAAAAATTGAATATCAATAAAAAGTTACTTTATTTCAGTAATTCAGGTCAAATGTGAAACTCACATATTAAATAGATGTATTACAAACAGAGTGATCTATTTTAAGCGTTTATTTCTTTTATTGTTGATGATTATGGCTTACAGCCAATGAAAACCCAAAAATCAGTGAAAATTAGAATATTATATAAAAACAATTGGTACTTCAGGTAGTGTGGGCAGTGTGCCAAATCCTGCTGGAAAATGAAAAAAAAAAAAAAAAAAAAGTTTTATAAAAGTTTCATAAAAGTTGTCCGCAGATGACTTGATATATTTGATATAAACTTTTATGGAGATGCGAATTTTATTATCCAGCAGGATTTGGCACACTGCCAAAAGTACCAATTGGTCTAATATAATATTCACATTTTCTGAGACATTGATTTTTGGGTTTTCATTGGTTGATCCTGCTAGAAAGTTAAATCCACACTTCCATAAAAGCTGTCAGCAGAGGACTTGATATATTTGATATATACTTGATATATGTATTCCTCTGCTGATAACTTTTATAAAGAAGCAGATTTCATTTTCTAGCAGGATTTGGCACACTGCCCACACTGCCAAAAGTACCAATTGGTCTTATATAATATTCTAATTTTCTGAGACACTGATTTTTTCGGTTTTCATTGGCTGTAAGCCATAATCATCAATAATAAAATAAATAAATGCTTAAAATAGATCACTCTGTGTGTAATACATCTATATAATATATGAGTTTCACATTTTGAACTGAATTACTAAAATAAAATAACTTTTCTTTTTTTTTTTTGAGATCTACTAGTATAATCTTACCTTTCCAAATACGAAGCAGTAGAGCGTCACCCCCATCGCCCACACATCAAGAGCCTGAAACACACACAGAGTCACCAGCATTACACACATTATACTTATTATACTCATTATATATTTAACTGATCCAGTAGCAGCAGTTAAGAACATAAACATGCTCTAATTCCTTCACTGTGCAATTCTTCATATATTAGCTGTAAAGAAACTGTAGGTGTTAGTATTTGATATATTTATATACGCACACACATTCATTGCAAAAATATATATTTGATATAACATTTTAAATAATAATAATTTTCCAAATATGCAAAAGTATTCTGTACTGTACTGAAAAAGAGGCTGTTTCACACCTGATCTGTGCTAAGCTCATTTATAACATTATTTCTTCTCTTTTTTCAAAGATATTCCTGAAGTGAACCTGATTTTGTTCAGCTGGTGGTTTGATTGCACTCGCTCAACTGTCCTCCTAAACAAAAGATGAGCTGTGTAACCATAGTAACGTGGTCTGTTCCCATGGCTGAACTTATAAAGAAGATATGAGTTGGACTGATGTGAAAGCAGTACGAATTCCCATCCAGCTGCTTAGACAGAGGTCACGTCAGCAACTATCAGATACACACTGAATTTAGATTCATCAGTAATCAGTGTCACACAGGAACAAAACATTAGACTATTGGTGTGGTTTTGCATCTACATAAAATCAATTTGTCTTTATTTTTATTCTTTATTTTATACAATTAAACAATTATGAAACAAATGAAACAATTAAGAGACCACTTCAGTTTCTTAAATTTTGCTATTTATAGGTTTATGTTTGAGTAAAATGAACATTGTTGTTTTATTCTATAAACTACAGACAATATTTATCCTAAATTCCCCCCAAAAAATTCTCATTTAGAGAATTTTTTGAAGTAAAAAAGAAATGGCTGAAATAACAAACAAAAAAAATGCAGTGCTTTCAGACCTCAAATAATGCAAAAAAAATAAAAATAAATAATAATATTTATAAAGTTTTAAGAGTTCAGAATATTTAGCATGTTCTCCTCCACCAGTCTTACACACTGCTTTTGGATAACTTTATGCCTTTACTCCTGGTGCAAACATTCAAGCAGTTTGTCAGCATGGTTTGATGGCTTGTGATCACGCATCTTCCTCTTGTTTATATTGCAGAGGTTTTCAATTTGGTAAAATCAAAGAAACTCATCACTTTTAAGTGCTTTCTTATTTTTATTCCAGAGCTGTATTTTATTCTTTATTTTCGTTCCACCTAATGTACCATATGTGAAGTTAAGGACACTAAAATCTCCTTGATTCCTCGAATACTTGCTTCTTTCCTCGGAATCTGTGGATTTTATTCCAAGATGTTCTGTCTAATTTAGAATCTAAACTGATGCTAGGTGTTGGGAAATGTTAGGTTTGAGCTCTTTAAAGAATTCTGTGAAAATTGGTATGTCTTACTCTTGAGCTCACCCTTAGGTTGGGAAGTGAAATTTGCAAATTCAGTCACCACCAAAGTACAAGCTTTACACATGCATTTCTGGACAAGCTGAGAGATACAGAACTATCACTGAAAGTGAAAAAAAGCATTGAGAGTGAAGGGGTAGAGCAATATTACAGAATTCGACATAAAAATGACTTTCCTACACAGATCTTACAAGCATTTTCCTGCTCACTTTACCAGATCTGCATTGTGCAGTCAGTAGCATTCTAGCTTAGACAGAAACGATGTTATATAACTGAAGAGTGGAAGCTGGACTTCCAAGGTTTCAGGTTCAGATAAACGAAGGACTAAGAGAAAAATGATGTTCTGGTATTTCAACAACACTAACAGTCATAAGCAAGGAACTGCACTCACTAAAAAAGCATAACCATAAAGCAAATAACAAAAAACAAGTAAACTAAATAAAAATACATGTTTATGCTGCTGATATGCCCGAAACAGAGGCTGTCGTTCTATCCCAGCAGAGCTGCAGTGATGGTTACAGCCGTCAGCTCTGTGCTCCTCTCCCCGCACTCAGGCATTTGAAAGTTTTTCAGTCGTCTCTGCCAGCCTGTCAGAGAGGCTCTTTGGAGCGGCTGGCAGGTTCTGGACACTGTGGACTTCTAAACACATGGGCCTGTCTGAATGACTGACTGTCTGCCCGAGTCTCTGAGGCAACGGCAGACCTCAGTCAATCAGAACGCCGACACGTGCCTGCAGTGGAACAGTACAAAGAGAACGTGTGTGTGTGTGTGTGTGTGAGAGAGAGAGAGAGAGAGAAAGAGAGAGAGAAATAGAGAAAGAGAGATAACAAGAGAGAGAGAGAGAAATAGAGAAAGAGAGATAACAAGAGAGAGAGAGAAATAGAGAAAGAGAGAAATAGAAAGAGAGAGAGAGAGAGATAACAAGAGAGAGAGAGAAATAGAGAAAGAGAAAGATACAGAAAGAGAGAGATAACAAGAGAGAGAGAAACAGAGAAAGAGAAAGATACAGAAAGAGAGAGATAACAAGAGAGAGAGAAACAGAGAAAGAGAAAGATACAGAAAGAGAGAGATAACAAGAAAGAAAGAGAAATAGAGAAAGAGAAAGATAGAGAGAGATAACAAGAGAGAGAGAAATGGACAAAGAGAAAGAGAGAGATAACGAGAGAGAGAAAGAGAGAAATAGAGAAAGAGGGAGAGAGAAATAGAGAAAGAGAGAGAGAGGGATAACAAGAGAAAGAGAAATAGAGAAAGAGAGAGAGAAAGAGAGAGAGAAAGAGATGGAGAGAGATAACGAGAGAGAGAGAGACAGAGAAACAGAGAAAGAGAGAGAGAAATAAAAAAAGAGAGAAAGAGAGAGAGAGAGAGAGAGAGAGAGAGAGAGAGACTGACTGGGGAGAAACAGGGAATATCCACTGTGATATGATTTGGGCTGGAATCACCTACACTTCCACATTAAGTATCGATTTTATGTTGTAATATACAGGCTTGATGCATTGCACACACACACGCAAACACACGCGCACACACGCGCACACACACACACACACACACACACACACACACACACACACACACACACACACACACACACACACACACACACACACACACACACACACACCTCAATTTACCTCATTAAGGCCACAAGCTCATAAGCAGCCTCCAGCACAGTTCACAGGCCCCAAAACACACACCATTCTGTACTTACAAAATTGTACAATTAAATTCCTGACATTTTTCATTTTTCCATTTAGAATCACTTTGCAGGTGGAAGTTGGGGTCTAACTTGGTGCCCTAATTAATTTGCACAAAACAAATTATAAGGCTTTAATGTTGACAGTCCTTTATATATATATATATATATATATATGGCATTATATAGATGACATTGGTACTCTTCCATTAAATAAAGATCACTAAATGGTCACTGAAATAAATAAATTGAAATGAAAAAAAAGTATCAACAACTAACAATTCACTAATCAAACCCTTAATTTAATATTTTGTTGCACAACTCTCTTTTTTTACAGAGGAATTATATTTTAATGTATATTTTATATTTAAAGTATATTAAATTGAAAATTCACTTTTAGCATTCTTTACCTAACTTGAACATACTTTTAATGCTCTTAAGTATACTTCCTTTTCACAAGGGAGTAGAGACTGTTACTCCAACAAAAGCAGGATAAACTGAATTGATCTGAATGAATGATTAGGTGTCTCAATACTTAACCTGTCCATATTATTCTTAAAGGTACATTAACTAAAATACAGACTATTTATTTATACATTATAGGGGTGTTCTATATCGTATCGTACACAATAATATCGCCAACATTTTTTAATTTCCTGACGATATTATACCCTGAAATATCGTTCCACATCACCCACCCCTAATTTTCACATCAGGGTACTACTATTTTTATTTTTTAACGTTTTTAGCAAAAAAAAAAAAAAAAATCACACTGTTCTCATTTCCCATTATATAAAGTATCTACTAGAGACAGATTAAATATATATATATCTGTCTGGTCTCATTTATTTTACTTTAATCCTGGATATATGGAGATATTTGAAGTGCTTTATTATTAGTATCATGATATTCTGGATTAATCTGAATTGATTTCTGTTACAAATCTGATACAATTATTGTATATATATCTTTTTTTTAACATCTCAGTTAGGGGTGGGCCATATCATATATCATATGCAAAAATAAAATAAAATAAATCATTTTCTTGTAGTAGTGTATTCCTGAAATATATATATATTTTTAAATTCAGTGTTTTGTCATATCACCAAGAGTATTGTTATTGCGAAAATACCATGAAATATTGTGATATTTTACATTTTAGAGCCATATCGCCCACACCTAATGCATGTATTATGTATGAACACACACACACACACACACACACACACACACTCACACATAGTTTACCTTTCCGCTGAAGCTCTTGCGGTTGTCTGAAAGGGTCTCTGGGGCCATGAAAGCCGGAGTCCCAGCCGTGCTGGAGAGCAAAGCATCGTTCCCCTCAAACTGGTTACTAACGCCGAAATCAGCAATCTTCACATGGCCGTCGTCTCCCAGCAACAGATTGGACGGCTTGATGTCCCTGTGGACGATCTTCTGATAGTGCACTGAGGAACGAAGCAAAGGCAGACGCAGTATCACACTTACTGTACTGTACTGTACTGTACTCTGCAGACATCCTTAAAAAGCACTTTTAAATCCTCTAGTTTGTAATAAAACTGTAATTACAATTTAATACCAACAAATAAAGAAAAGATCCTCCAAAAACCTGAGAAACAGCCTCTGTTTCAGCCTCGGCCCAAGTGTGCTGCTTCTTGTGAGGTCGGTGAGGACCACTTGAGCGTTCAAGAGAGGTCACCATGGCCAATTCAGACAAGCACACAGAAAGCTGATGATTGGAGGAGTGGTTCCTTTCTGTCTCAAGTGCCCAATCAAAGCTAAACGGCTGCTAAACGGTTTGATCTTGTGTGTTTTAAAGGATAAAGAAGGATTAGGGGTGACTTAAAGCACATTAGATGTTAATAACTATGCATACAAAAGAGTTTAGGTCAGGAGTTTGCATACATTTATCGTTAGACATGAGCGTAATAGCAAAATTAAGCTTTTAGTGACTTTCCTCAATTTTTGTTTTTCTCTGGGATAGAACGAAAAAACATCTTTAAGCCTTTAACCCTATCCACACTACTCAAATAAAAAAGTCTTTAAGAGTAACTACACCTATTTTTTTGTTAATTAATAGCTAAAATATGGCTCTGGAAAAAAAAAATAAAAGACCACTTAAAAATTATGATTTTCTTTAATTTTATCAAATTGAAAACTTCTGGAATATAATCAAGAGGAAGATGGATGATCACAAGCCATCAAACCAAACTGAACTGCTTGAATTTTTACACCAGGAGTAAAGCAGCATAAAGTTATCCAAAAGCAGTGTGTAAGACTGGTGGAGGAGAACATGCCAAGATGCATAAAAAAACTGTCATTATAAACCAGGGTTATTTTACCTAATATTGATTTCTGAACTCTTAAAACTTTATGAATATAAACTTGTTTTTTTGCATTATTTAAGGTCTGAAAGTTCTGCATTTGCTTTTTGTTATTTCAGTCATTTCTCATTTACAGAGCTGTATGTTGCTTTGTTAAAATAATATATACCAGCCTTGCTTAAAAATGCTTAGAATAAGATGCAAATATTAACAGAATTTAGATATTTGACCATTTTTCTGTCAAAAGTTTGCTTAGTAAAGCTGTTTTTCTTCTTCTTTTTGAAGTCTATCTACCTATTGTACACACCCTTCGCAAGGCGTGTTGCGATGCTCATTGCTATCTTACACCCCGTCAACAGTCTATTTTTAAACCTTGTGCTGTGCTGTTAAAATAGCGTTGGAGTTTAGGAATTAATCTAAATCTACAATCTACACTGATGGGGTGTGGTGGTCTGGAAGTGAGGTGTGTTCAGGTCAATTTCTGACATGTTTCTATTTTGGTGGTAGAAAACACTAGTAGTGCGCTACTGACTGATTAAAACCCTGACAACAGTCAATCGTCTCAAATTCAACAATAAACAGAATAAAGAACAAACTAACATTGCTGTTCCCTGCAGGTCAATATCTGTCTCTGCTGAGACGCACAAAACGCCGCGCTGTTAAGATACCAATGCGCCAAAGTCAGAGCTCACCTGACTCTTAAAGGGAATGACAACTGGCACACTGATTGGTTTATTTTATGTTAAAACACACCAAAACACACCCATGATTAATTAAGATAATTAGTTCATGCCTTTTGCTTGTTTCAAGCCGTGCATTGCATATATTTTGCACGCTCACGATACCAAAGATATGCTGACATGCCCTAAACCATCTGCGTGATACAGCAAAATTAACCAGTGCACTATAAATCACTAAAATAGGGCCCATAGAAATATAGAAATTTTAAAAAATCTGATAGAGAGGTATTTTACTCAAAAGTAGCCTCTCTGTAAAAGTCAGCCTTTCGGTTTTGAATTGTGCTTTCTATAATAAGAGCTCTATATAATAATCTGGATTATCACCTATACAGAATAGCGAATAGAGAGCACATGTTTAGATTCCGTTTCCAATTTCACATGAACAATTTATTTCTGATTGCATCAGAAACCCATTAAAATTTATGTAATTACTCTCTAGTGCAGCCAAGGCTGAAGCCTACCACATCCACTCAATGCATTTCTGCTTGCTTTTCAAAGTGGAAGGAAATCATTTCCTCAGAACACCCCATCAGTTCTTCAGGATTTTATGGGAAATAATAATGAGTTCAGGATTTATTGCCCTCCTGCAGAATTATTCTACCATCCTCAGAGTGAGTGAAAACCGATCCACGGCGCTCACACTCTGACAAAGCACTCAGATTAAGAAAAGCAAACATTTAAAAGTAATGAAATTTGATCTGAGCAGTGCCATCCCATCGCAAACATCACAGGTCATCCCTGACGAGGAGCGCAAACACAGTCCTGCTGAACGGCTCTATTGATTTATTTAACCATCACCATGTCCCTCAATGATGCCCTCACACAGACAGCTAATAAAATAAGAGCCCTGAGCACCTCAGTGTTCGAGGTTCACCAGAGGAAAGCCCTGCTAACATGCTGTAGATATGGAGGAGATCATGATGTTTAATGGATATTGATCTGTTGCATAATTATGCAGGTCATTATCAGACTCATTACATAAGATCTTAAAGTCTTCTGACTATTTCTTATATTTATAAGACCTCAGACGAAACATAATCACATTTTAATTTATTTTCTCATTTCCAGTCAATCATGCATTTGTCCAGGGTGGACAATTATAGATAAGATATCTTTCTGTCTCATAAACAGGTAATCACTGATCTTCAGTAAGGTTTGTTAACCACACCTGGATAATTTTTCACCACATCT
This sequence comes from Astyanax mexicanus, assembly GCF_023375975.1. Lineage (NCBI taxonomy): Eukaryota > Metazoa > Chordata > Actinopteri > Characiformes > Acestrorhamphidae > Astyanax > Astyanax mexicanus. The sequence goes on from NC_064408.1 coordinate 14,259,027, forward strand.
ACCGTAGTAGGGACAGGAATTTTAACTCATTTCTACATTTGAGAGCAGAATGGTTCCAAGTAAATTCTTGTTTAGTACTGACTGTACCAGTCTCTTTTAGCACTGACTGTACCAGTCTGTACTAAAGAACAGGCTTTACAGTCTGTAATACTGAACCAGAGACTGGTACAGTTGGTACTAAAAGAGACTGGTACAGTTGGCTACCGACGGTTCCAGTCTCTTTTAGCACTGATTGTACCAGTCTCTTTTAATACCAACTGTACCAGTCTCTTTTAGTACTGATTGTACCAGTCACTTTTAGTACTGACTGTACCAGTCTCTTTTAGCACTGATTGTACCAGTCTCTTTTAATACCGCCTGTTCCAGTCTCTTTTAGTACTGATTGCACCAGTCTCTTTTAGGTCTGACTGTACCAGTCTTTTTTAGTTCTGATGTACCAGTCTGTACTAAAGAACAGGCTGTACAGTCTGTACTACTGTACCAGAGACTGGTACAATCGGTACTAAAAGAGACTGGTACAGTCGGTTACTGACTGTTCCAGTCTCTTTTAGTACTGATTGTACCAGTCTCTTTTAATACCGACTGTACCAGTCTCTTTTAGTAATGATTGTACCAGTCTCTTTTAGTCCTGATTGTACCAGTCTCTTTTAGTACTGATTGTACCAGTCTCTTTTAGTACTGATTGTACCAGTCTCTTTTAGTCCTGATTGTACCAGTCTCTTTTAGTACTGACTGTACCAGTCTCTTTTAGTCCTGATTGTACCAGTCTCTTTTAGTACTGACTGTACCAGTCTCTTTTAGTACTGATTGTACCAGTCTCTTTTAGTAATGACTGTACCAGTCTCTTTTAGCACTGACTGTACCAGTCTCTTTTAGTACCAACTGTACCAGTCTCTTTTAGTCCTGACTGTACCAGTCTCTTTCAATACTGACTGTACCAGTCTCTTTTAGTCCTGATTGTGACAGTCAGGATAAAATATGTATTAATAAGCACCAGGAGGCCTGTATTAACAAACAATTAGCTCCAGATTATCAATGACATTTCAACCAAATGTTCCACCAGCAAAGTAGAATTAATTAGAAGGTGGCAGACATGAGTAGCTGCTCTCAGTGCAGAGAGAAAGAGAGAGAGATAGAGAGAGACAGAGAGATATAGAGAGATGTAAAGAGATAGAGAGAGACAGAGCTTGTTGTATTAAGGCCTGAACAGTAGTCCCACATAAGGGATAGGATGGGCATAGTTCAGTAATTGAGTGGAGCAGACAGCCCGTGGTTATCTCAGTGGGGCGAGTGTTGTCTGGACATCATGGTCCTGGCATGCTGAGGAGAGATGAGGCAGCTCATGCTAATGACTGAGCAGAGGCCCAGCACACTATTTCTGCAGTGGGGTGACTGTCTGGCTCCTCCACTGCAGATGATCTTAGACCACAGGTGACCAGAAACCAGGCTGCACTGATTTGGTTTTTCTGGTTTGCAGAAAAATACTAGAGAAATGCCAGAGTAATATTTCAGGGTAATTGTAACATAACTTGTTCTTTAATAACCTGAAAACATTGTATGTAACAATCAAAGCACATGGTAACAACCGGTTAATATACGGCAGGGGTTGGCAAAAGGCGGCCTGTGGGCCAGAGCATGAAACATCTGGCCCGTGGGGTTGTTTGAACTATAATGAACGATAATGAAAAAATATATAATAAATAGCTTCGCTGATGAGCTTTTGTTTACGTTCCTCCCCCGTCTCTCTGTCGCGCTCGGAGTGACTTTAGTTTCTGCCTGTTCTTGTTTTCCCTACTTCTTTATAAGAGCATCATTTTTTCCAGGCTGTGTCCCAATTCACTACCTGGGGAGGTGGTAGTGTATTGATTGCGACCCTGAGGACACGGCTTTGATCCCGTGTAAGGAGCGGTGTGTTTATTTATTTATTTTTTCCTATTTACCTGCTTTGAGATCAACTGTTCTGCAATTGGGTTCAAGAACTCTCTGGGCTGGAGAGTTACTAGTCTGTAACACTCCACCATCCCATTACACTTCATTTTCCAAAACATGTTTTTCGTGGCCAGCAACGTAATGGGTTGGAAAGTATCTGGCCCATGTCCAAACTTATTTGCCGACCCCTGATATACCAAGACTGGGCTTGGCAACAATGACAAGAGGTATGTGTGCTATCAAGCTGTTAAGCACGGTGGTGGTGGCATTAATATTTTGGGTTTGATTTGCTGGCACATTGTACAAAGTGTGTGTGTGTGTGTGTGTGTATATATATATGTATATGTATTTCCACAAAGATAAAGGGCCATCATGACTTTCTACTTTCTACTGTCCATACTGACCAATGAACATTGTGTGTTGTGGAAGGATGCTGTGAGGATGCTAAAGGTGAGTAAAGTTTATTTGTTGACCACAAAAGGAAGATAGGAAGATAATTTAATGGAATATTACTACGTTCCAACCATGTTTATTCCACATTTAAATATCCACTGTGAAAGATGAGACAAGGGGTAAAGTAAGGTATTATGTACCATATTTTTTCTGCACTATGAAGAAGCACTTAAAATTATTTTTTATTTTTCCACAAATCCTCCCTGTCCCTTATAATCCGGTGCGCCTTATGTATAAAGTTTACAAGTCAGGTACTAAGGAGCAGTAAAGCCACTCTGCTGAATACAGCATTATAAAGGACTTTCAGTAAAGTTTCTCCATAACCAAGGCTGAAGCAGTATTAGCATTACCCACTTACCACAGCGCTAGCTCTTTCACTGTTCAGAGGTTAGTGTATTGTATTGTAATCTGCATATATACAGTGTTAAAACAAGCCACGTGGGACAAACCGCTAGCTGATAGCACCCTGACTTACCTGAACACGGGCAGTCGGGCAGCATTTACTAGCGCTAAGCGTTGCTGCTAACTGCAGAGGGGAAAATATTAGAAATCTAAGCCTCCTGTAAATAAATAGAAGCGCTTTAAACTGTTTTCAGGAGAGAAATCTGTGTAGATTAACATCCAGCACTTGTATGACTTTAAAAGATTTTATTATTTTATTTTTTTAAAGAATTAAAGGTTTGCTTTAATTCCCCCCCCCCCCCCCCCGCAACAGTGAGACCTGCTGAATTAGAAGAGCAATAATAGAAGTTCCTTACTATTATTGACTAAAATGCGCCTTATAATCTGGTGTTTTTTTAATGAAAAATAGACCAGAAAATAAACATTCATTGACAGTGCGCCTTATAGTCTGTAAAATACGATATGTGTTTATTGTCCTCTTTATAAGCGTAGCCCATCATACACTGAATGTGAAAGTTTAATTTACAGCCTGTGTTGAGCTTTTACTTGAACAACAATTTGGCACTAATAAAAAAATATATACCTGTAAATTGAAACCTCCACAGGTTCTGTTTGCTTCAGAATGTGCTACTGATTACTATTTGACTATCCACGCAATCCTAATACACAGTGCAATAATAGTGTAATAGTGAAATACACTTTCATGTAATATTTGCATCACACTCAGTACACATACTACTCTACAGACACAAACAATATGATAAATACCCCAGACACACCTTTAGGCTAAGACTCCCCCAACCTCTTCCCCCACCGGACTAAACGGACACTGCGATGTGCCACAACAACACAGCAACAAACATGGAGACGCTTCTCCAGTTACAGCTCCCCCAGGCCTTCGCTTTTACATACATGACTAATGACTAATCGCATCCACACAACTGCAGGAGGGGCTGCAGCAGGACTGTGACTTTGCTCAGCTCAGCTCTCCGGGGAACTTTAACTTGTGAGGTTTTAAAATAAATACTGCTTCATCAGGCCGGTCTGAGGAGTCTCCAGCAGATTATTATGTGTTTTTTTTTTTTTATGATGACGGCCAACCCTCATGTCGATGAATTTTAGGGGTGTCACGATTTCGATATTTTATCAAAATCGATTGAAATTGTTATGTAATGGTCTCGAGCATCGAAGTCAAAAAAATGATTGACGATCCCTCCCTCTAAGCTACACAAATAGCGCAGCACGCTACGCAGATGACGCAGCACACTGCGCAAATAACGCAGCACACGCCGTGGACATTGTGACTGCTGAAAGAGCAGCCCTTTCTCCAGAGAATGTGGACATTCTCATCTTCTTATAGAAAAACTTGAAAATATTAAAATATCAGTTGTTTTGTCTAGCCTCAAATATGTTAATAGTTTTGGTACCTTAAGGAGCATCTTTCTCTCAGATAAAGTTGATAATATATCTTTATTAAAGAAAAAAACTTGTCATTCTCAGGGACCGAGTCAAACTGAACACTATCCTACTATACAAGTTAAACATGAAAAATACATGTTTAACTGTTATAGTAGGATAGAGTTCAGTTTGTTAAGGCTCTAGTTGTTCTATTATTTTGTACATGACTGTTCCTGTATTTTTTTTATTATTTATTTTATGTTGCACATTGCTGTTTTAATAGTGCACACGGCTGCTACCAAAAAACCCACTAGATGGCATTACATATATATCTTAATTAAATTATTTAAATTTGACCATAAGTGCCTAATGTGGCGTATTACAGATCACTTGTATCACTTTGCATCATTTATATCAAGCCCATCGTTTAAAATAAGATATTGTAAATGTGATGAATCAAACCAATGACTGACCATAGACTAAAACTGGCATAAGCCTCTCTGCTGTAAAAAAAAAAAAGAAAAAAGAAAATCGAGAATCGAGTCGAATCGTGACCCTAAAATCAGAAAATAAAATCGAATCAAAGATTTAGAGAATCGTGACACCCCTAATGAATACATTTGTGTTTTTATTTTATATTTTAGATTTAGTCTCTCACTCCACAGACAGAAAAACTTTCCAAATTTCCACCTGACTCATATCATACCCAGGCTTATTAGATTCCATTTTAATTGGTTGCAGGGTCACTCAGCAGTCTGTGTGTTGGGACTGTGTGCAATTCCTCATTACTGGAAACTGACTACAAGTAGCTTAGAAGGTGTAGAGAGAAAGGGGCGGGAACCGCAATTAGATCATGCTTTGATTCAGGGTGCGTAGATGCGATTATAATACAATTGTTTATGCATCTTGATTTTTGTAGGCTTTAGTAGCCTACATTGATGACCTCTGCATTTAACGCTTGTATTTATATTACTGAGCAACATATAAAGAAGTAGTGTGTAATGCATGTGTAATGAAAAAAAGAAAAGAAAATATGTTCCTGTAACATGTAAAAGAATAACAATAAAGAATGGAAATAAAAAAAACTTAATAAGAGTAAAGCATGAATAAAACATGATTAAAAAATTATTCAAACATTATATTTAAAAGAAGGAAAATTAATAAAATGAATTAAAATAAAAGTGCCGTTACAGAATAAAAGTGTTTTGAGCTTCAGTTTTTTTTTAACTAAGCTGAAGGCCTGATTAAACATAAATGTTTTCAGCCTGGATTTAAAAGTGTCCAGTGTTGGGGCTCTTCTAACACTCTCAGTATATGGGATGAATGGGATGAATTGTCACATGGCTCCATTAGGAACCTCTACAACTTCATGCCAAAATATGTTTCATTAAACATGAGTTGCACACTACTTCCGTGTGTGTGAGCAGCTCATTAATAAAACCAAGAGTTTTAGCCAGCATCAGGTTACATTTTTAATAATTTATTATTCATGGTAACTTTATCCTCCTTCCTCAGAGCATTGCAATATGACACTTCCTTTCAGCTGCAACTTTGCAATCATTGCAAGTGTCTCTTTGACAATAAGTGTGTGTATATACTGTAAATCTATTAACCACAGCATGTCCCCACATCATTGAGCAAAACCTCAGTCATTAACTTTATGTGTCTTGTATAAACACCCCTCTGCTCCAACTCGGAAAGCTAGTTACTGTTGTAGTTTTTATTAACACTAATAACACAGGGGTGTGTCAGCATGCTCCAAGCTCCAAAATACAGCTGATTATTCAAGAATCATCAATTATTAAAGGTTAAAATACACCTATTCAGTACACACACATCAGTTTTTATGGCATCTCATTCTAAACCATCTGTTATTAGTGTGGAGTCAGTCCCCCTTTTGCAAATCATAAAAAAGGTGCGGAGCTCCACAGCTACTGATCAGTAGAGTGTTGGAGATTTTTCTGTACTTTGCTCCTCTGCAACTTTACATGGTCTTACATAGAGCTGGGCGATATGGCCCAAACAAAAAAATCTTCGATTTTTAAAAACAACAAAAAAAAAAAAATCCAATTTTCGATTAAAATCGAAGAAATGGTTAAAAACTATTTTTTAGTTATTTAGTTTTCACTTAAATGTCCCCTTTGTGGTTAAAGTGCAACCAGAAACAAGCAAAGGTACAAGTTTAGGTACTGACACCACGCACCATCAAACTAAATAAATAAATAAATTAATAAGCCCACCCTCAAAAAACAAATAGAAAGAAATAAAATGGTGCTCTTTTTGATAAAACTTACAAAATAGAAAACAAGTCCAATTTAATATGCTATTAATTGAAGACTTTTCCCCATTGGGCTTGAATTGCAAAACAAAGCTTTTAAATAAGTGTCAGTGTTCTATAAAATGAGATGATCTTTTCTCATGAATATGCAAAAAATCATAAACTGTAGTGCATACAGAACCTGAGAGAGGGGCGGGGCTAAGCTCACTCTAAAGTACAGGAGCCCACAGGGGAGCGTCGGTGGGGAAAATTAAAACTCCTTTTATAAAAACACATCGTCCTCAACTGTAAATTCGAATTAATCAGCAAAATCGATTAATTGCCCAGCTCTAGTTTTACACTTTGTGGCTAATCGCTAATTGCGGCTAATATACATTTTTAGCAAAACCAACCACAGCTGATGAATATGTAGAAGGAAAGAAAGAAATACACACCTGTGGCAATGGGACTGAATCAAACACCTGAAATCAATAATTATGAGGAGCGACGTAATTCGTCTGTTCATACAGTAGGAATGGACAGATATTTGTCAAGCCAAAAAAAATTCACGTGAAAAAATGGCAAACAATGACTAATTTTTTTTAGGTAAAAAAAATATTTTAGTATTTGCTTCAGCAGTGGCAGCACGTCCAAGATTTAATAAATGGATACATAAAATAAGTCAATGTTCGCTAAACACAATCCACAGACCACCTCCAAAGAGCTGCAGCATCATCTTGCAGCAGATGGTGTCACTGTGCATCGGACAACAATACAGCGCACTGTGCACAAGGAGAAGCTGTATGGGAGAGTGATGCCAAAGAAGCTTCTGCACACCTCAGGCGACTCTGTTTGTGGCGTGCTTGCAGAAATGGCTTCTTTCGCATCACTCTCCCATACAGCTTCTCCTTGTGCAAAGTGCGCTGTATTGTTGACCGATGCACAGTGAAACCATCTGCAGCAAGATGATGCTGCAGCTCTTTGGAGGTGGTCTGTGGATTGTCCTTGACTGTTCTCACCATTCTTCTTCTCTGCCTTTCTGATATTTTTTTGGCCTGCCACTTCTGGGCTTAACAAGAACTGTCCCTGTGGTCTTCCATTTCCTTACTATGTTCCTCACAGTGGAAACTGACAGGTTAAATCTCTGAGACAACTTTTTGTATCCTTTCCCTGAACAACTATGTTGAACAATCTTTGTTTTTAGATCATTTGAGAGTTGTTTTGATGAGCACATGATCCCACTCTTCAGAGGAGATTCAAATAGTAGAACAACTTGCAATTGGCCACCTTAAATACCTTTTCTCATGATTGGATACACCTGGCTATGAAGTTCAAAGCTCAATGAGGTTACCAAACCAATTTTGTGCTTCAGTAAGTCAGTAAAAAGTAGTTCAAAATTAATTCAAATCAATAAAATGATAAGGGTGCCCATACTTTTGCACCGGTCAAATTTTGGTTTAATGCATATTGCACATTTTCTGTTAGTACAATAAACCTCATTTCAATCCTGAATTATTACTGTGTCCATCAGTTATTAGATATATCAAACTGAAATGGCTGTTACAAACACCCAAATATTTAGAACTAAAAATGATTAAGATTAATAGGGGTGTCCAAACTTTTTCATATGACTGTATTTTTTTGTTTTTGTCAGCTTGAATGTTAGACATGTACATTATAAATAAATGCGTTTTTAAATTATCATTTTGTTATGGCCTTAAGTTTAGACTATTTAATTAATGCAACAACATGTAAATGAACAAAATACATAAAAAAATGCTAATAAACTAGTGATAGGGGGAGTCCTAATGAGTGGGTTGGGTAATTGGCCGTGCAAATTAAAAATAGGAAAAAAATAGAAATAAAATTATATAAAAAGAAAATGCTAATAAAAAAGGTATTTATGTTTCGTTTTGTTGGGTTTTGGTTAAAACATGTAATTGAAGTGCACCAGTAGCATATAGAGTAGCACAGACAGATTTATCTGTGAGCATTCAGCTGGGATTGAGGCTGTAACTGGTTTCTGATAAGATCCTACACTTCCCTCACAGCTCTGAAAAAAGGCCAGATGATAACTCACAGTACTCTATGCCCAGGACGATGTCTCTGAAGTAGAGGCGGGCCTGCTCTTCACTAAAGGGGCTGTCCGTAGGCACCTCCATAACTGGCCTGAGAGAGAGAGAGAGAGAGAGAGAGAGAGAGAGAGAGAAATATCTGTAATTTAGAGTTCAACAGAGGTTCAACACTTCAAGTCTTTTGTTTGAAGAAGAGCTCTCTCTCTCTAAACGTGGCCTACAAGAAGGATCCGAGCATTAAGAGCACAGTGCAGTACATAATTCACATAAACCCTCCAAACCCACACAAAAGATTTATGGAAAAACATCCCACACCCACCCCACCCCCCCCACCGCTTCACCATTTCATTCATAACCCACAAACACGCCGCCACAAAGCAGCGGAAAGGGCAGATTCAGGCCGTTCTGCTGGAAAGCGCTCCTTTCTGTAATTATGCAAAGCAGAAACTGCCGCTTTCATACAGGAGATGCACAAAGCACAGCGCCACCAAATAATGCGCTCACCCTCCACGCCGCAGCAGAGCCGATTAGCTGGCCAAAGCTGCCATTCAATTACAACTAAATGTCACATTTCTGAAAGAATGGAGTCGTGTGGCAGAGCTGGATACTGCTCGCCCAATTGTAACGCTCTGCTGAGACACGGAGAAGAAAGTTCAGCTTTATATCAAAGAGAGAAAGAGAAAGAGAAAGAGAGAGAGAGAGAGAGAGAAAGAGGAAAGGTAATTAAAAAAAAAAAAGACAATGATGTATGAAAAGAATCTTCTATGAGGGCTCCAGGTGGTAGAGACGACCTAAGGCGCTCACACTATGATCAGGAGATTGCTAATTCGATTCCCGGTCATGCAGCTTGTCATCAGCTGCCGGAGCCCCGAGAAAGCACAACTGGCATTGCTCTCTCTCTAGGTGGGTAGACGGTGCTGGGAAAATTGGTCAGATAAATTGGGAGACAATCAGGAGAAAATTAGAAAAAAAGAGTTAATCAGTAAGCGTGACTACGTAAAAAAGTGACTATGATGAGGTAAGAATTAGGAAGTAAATACTATAAGGTTTTTGAGTAAATACTATTAGGTAAGAACTAAGTATGTACAAGAAAGTTAAGAGCTACTGATTCTCTATGAGGTAAAATTAATTCAGAATCTACGATGTGTCATAAGAGAGTATTTACTATGAGATTACCACATACTACATACTATGATATAAAAGAAATTGAGAATGTACTATTAGGAAAGAAATTATGTGAGAAGAGTTACTAAGTTTTTAGTATAAGGACCCAATTATTGAGTATCTACCATGAGGTAGGAATTAAAGTACCTTCTATGAGGAGAAAGTTACTTATTTTCTATTATGAGACAAGAATGATTGAGATTCTACTATAAAGTGAGAGTATCTACTATTAGTTACAACTGACAGATACTATCACTAGACTGATTATTTAATATGAGGCATGGACTATTACATATCTAATAAGATATACAAATGATTGTGTATCTAACATTAGGTAAGAATTAGGGAATCTCCTATGATGTGTGAGTTACTGGGTATCTTCTATGAGGTAAGAATGACTGAGCATCTAATATGAGATAGTCCAGCGGGCTAAGCGCTGCAGCTATGATTGGGAGATCGCCGGTTCGAATCCTGTTCATGTAGCTTGCCATCAGATGCTGGAGAGCACAATTGTGCTTGCTCTATCTGGGTGGGTACAGTAGATGGTGCTCTCTCCCTAAATCACTCCAATCGCTCAGCACAGGGCGTCTGTGAGCTGATGTATCAGAACCGGGTCGCTGCGTTTTCCTCCAAGTGCACTGTGATGCTACTCAGCAATGCTGCATCAGCAGCAGTTGGAAAAGAGTCCTAATGAGTTGGGTAATTGGGTAATTGGCCATGTAAATTGAGTGAGAAAATGGGATAAAAAATAGAAATAAAATTATAAGAAAATAAATTATTGAGTAACTAACAATGTTATTGAGTATCTATTAAAAGCTGTTCAGTATCTACTACAAAATACAACATATTAAGTTTCTTAAAATTATTAAGTGTCTACTATGAGGTAAAAATGAGGGAATATTTCACTTTGAGATAAAAATTACAGAGTATCAGCTACAAGGTATGAATTACTGAGTATTTCTATGAGGTAAGAGTTGTTGTATGTACTTTGAGATAACAGCTTTTTCAGTATCAACTATATATATAAAGTTCACCGGTTATAAGAATGAGGAACTGGAGTGGTGATCCACACACTGACCCTCTAATCCCATAGCTGGTCACTGGTTTAATAAACGCTATGAGGAACAGAGAGAGGAGAAAATTCCAGAAAATAAACAAGAGAACAGAAAAGGTGCGGTAAAATAATAATGAAAGAAGAATGGAAAGTGAAGTGCGGCCGGCAGAGGAAAAAATAATCATGATAATAACCGTCAAGTGAAAACATAAGCACATAATGAATCCCTTGGGAGAGAGGGGGCAAGAGGGGCAAACAGAGGCGGAAAGACAGAGCTGAGTGATGACAGATATGCAGGAGAGGGCAGGCATGAATGGAGGGATGGAGAGAGAAAGAGAGAGAGCGAGAGCAGCTAAAGCTTCAATTAAAACAGAAAAGAGGACGCAGTACTCACCCTTTCTGCATTAGCTCAAACACTGTGGAGAGAGAGAGAGAGAGAGAGAAAGAGAGAGAGAGAAAGGGAGATTAAAGCACATGTTATAAAGAGCTTTTGTGCTTTACATAATGTGCAGAATACATACTGGCTGCTAACAATCACAGCAGACGAGGCATTTACAGCTGCCTGATTAATATGCACATACTGAATATGAAGTAATTTATATAATGTCGAAGTCACACAAAAACTTGCATCTCCAAAGTGACAATTTTACAGGAGAAAACAGCAGCCGTCTTAACTTTCAATAGAAAAAAAACATTGTCAAAATAATAGTCCATCCATGAAACAATGGCACCATTTAAAGGAGTATTATATACAACAGTTACAGTTAGTTCCGACCCTGCAATGTGATTGGTTGAGAGGCGTTGTAAAAGTGCCGTTATCAGCCGGTAATGCACTGTAACCAAAGCTCTTCATGTATTACTCCTCCACATACAGGTAACCTAGCAATGATGCAGCGCTTACAAACCAAACAGCGCAGCTACTAACAGAGCAGTAATGGAACTATTTTAACTCCCGGGGATTTTAAAACAAAAGAGATCATATTTTCTCGTTCTCTTTAACTCAAAATCTTTTAATAAATCGTGATAATGGAACTGTGTATAATAGCAATAATACACCCGAGGCTTGTGGCTTCATGCCTATGACCGCATCACAGCAGTGCTAATATTACACCTTATAGAACGAACCTCGAGTGTATTATTGCTTAATTAAATGACACCAAAAAGTAACAAAAAATACATATTTTGATTTTTCTTTTTTGCACAATGTGCCACAATGTAGAGTATCAGTTCAAGTTTTTTTTTTTTCATGTAAAATTCCTAATTTGGAGATACAAGGTTTTTGTGTGACAGAGACAGTTAATTCTAATTGCATGTTGTCAGAACAGTAGTCTTATGCATTGACTCTACAAGAGCTGTTGTTTCGGTCACCAACATATTAGCAGCAGATCATTCATAGCACATTCTGGAAGGACTGCATTTTGTTTTCCAGCAGGACATGGCACACTGCCCACACTGCCAAAGGTGCCAATTCATCTTATATAATATTCAAATTTTCTGAGACACTGATTTTTGGGTTTTCATTGGCTGTAAACCATAATCACCAACAATAAAAGTAAATAAACACTTAAAATAGATCACTCTGTGTTTAATACATCTGTATAATATACGAGTTTCACATTTTGAACTAATTAATGAAATAAAGTAACTTTTCAATGATATTCTAAGTATATAAGTCTCAGAAATTCTGAACTATGGTTCAGTAAGGATTGATCTGTTGATTGATCTGTCAGATTAACCAGATTCTTCACTGGGCACAAAAGCATTGGATCTGGAACATGAAACAATAAAAGAAGGTTGCTATGTCAATGAGATCTGTTTTTTTTTCTTTTCTAAATTTTTCCCCCCATTTTCTCTCCAACCTACTCAGCCAGTCCACTTATTAGAACTTCCCCCATCACTACTGATGCCCTCAACACCAGGAGGGTGAAGACTAGCACATGCCTCCTCTGATACATGTGAAATTTAGGCACCACCTCTTTTTAAACTGTGGCTGATGCTGCACTGCCGAGTAGCATCACAGCGTGCGCTCGAAGGAAAGCGCAGCGACTCGGTTCCGATACATCAGCTCACAGATGCAGCCTTGTGCTGATCCACATCACCATTTGGAGTGATGAGGGGAAAGGAGAGCGCCATCTACTGTACCCACCCAGAGAGAGCAAGGCCAATTGTGCTCTCTCAGGACTCAGGCAGCTGATGGCGAACTACAGGGACATGATTCAAACCGGCGATATTTCCTGATCATAGTGGCAGTGCTTAGCACGCTGGACCACCATTTGGAGCCTCCCTCTGTTTTATTTTTTATTTAAAAAAGGCTGGGAAGGGCACCGAGTTGTCCAGCGGTCAAAAGCGCTGCCACTATGAGCGGGAGGTCACAGGTTCGTACCCCCGCTCATGCAGCTTTGCCATCCAGCTGCCGGTGCTCAGAGGGAGCAAAATTGGCCCTGCTCCCTCCGGGTGAGTAGATGGCGGTCTCTCCCTACATTACTCCTATGGTGATGTCCGCAACACAAGGCATCTGTGAGCTGATGTATCAGAACCGAGTCGCTGCGCTTTCCTCCGAGTTAGCTGTGATGCTATTCGGTAATGCTGCATCAGCAGCAGCTCGAAAAGAAGCGGTGGCTGATTTTACAAGTATCGGAGGAAGCATGTGCTAGTGATAGGGGGTATCCAAATGAGTGAGTTGGGTAATTGTCTATGTAAATTGGGGAGAAAATGGGAAAAATTTGAAATAAAATTATGTAAAAATCTGTTCTAAGACAAACAATCTGATTTGCAGTCCCCTACTCTCTATCATAACTTAGGATTTTAAGACTTAACTTTCAAAAAGGATCTGCTGGAACATCTTGATGCCAAATGATGCCTCAGGGCACCTTTAAGAGGTCTTGCAGAGGGAGCTATTTTGGTCGCACAAGAAGGACCGATAGCATTTTAAGCAGATGGTCCTCCAGCCCAACATTTAAGCTCATGGCTGTACAAAATCTGTCCCTCAAAATCTGACATCTGATGAGTGTTTTTTTTCAGCCGCTCTTACCCATGTGGAGATTGTCCTCTGCTGGGTCGTCCAGCACCTGAAACAGAAACAGTATGTGGATCGAGAGCTCCCACAGGCCTGCGCTGTGCCACTGAGGCGCTAATATCAATGTCAGTGAGAGGCTGAGCACGACCCAGAATTCTGCAAAACTGGATTACACAGCTAGTCACACTCGTCACATTCGTCACACTACATAACATACAAAACAGGGTCGGAAGCTAAAAGAAGAACAGAGAGCGGAACCCTTGATGAGATGTTGCCCCCCCTTGGAGCAAGTTTCTTATCTCTCCACATGCACTGTTTCTACAATGACTGAACGAGGAACATTTTTGAAGGTCTACTGAACTGTGGCTCGGCATACCAAGCAGAACTTGCTATTTCACGCAATTATGCAAGAAAAGCCTCCAGAGAACGTTAACCCTTAGAACCCTAGGCTGGTTTGGTGTTTTTTTTCTCTGTTTTTCTCTATTTGTCAGTTCCTCTTTCAGGTCTTATAACACGGTAATTATATCAGATAGACACATGCCACGAGTTTCCTTACTCCAGAAGCCATACGGCTGCTCAAAAATATAATCATTTAAAATGTAAAAGGAAGTAGAATTTGTATGATTATATACTGGAACTAATCTTGTTTTGGTCAAAATTTTACCAAGCGCCTGTTTTTTTATTTTTATTTTTTTCTTATTTTTGAATGTATAGACTTTAAATATATTCACACCTAAGATATCTTTTAAAAAATGGTAAGATTAGAGTGTATATGAGTTGAAAGCATTAGAATATTGATGATAGTTCGTTACATGGATTATTAATTATTACTTTGACAAAATACATGAAGAGCATCAGGCGATTTATTTATCTGGTGCTGTAGGCGCTTCTGTTCTTCTCTCACTCTCTCACTTTACAAAGCGTTACCCTCCTGTGCATGTTTTTCTGTGTATGACCTTTTTAGATTACCTCTGATTGTGGATTTACTGTGTTTTGACCTGGACTGTTTCACGTTTCCGATTTATGGATTCCCTCTGTTTCTGGCTTACACGTGTATGAACTCTGGACTGTCTCCTGTTTATGTTATTGCCTCTTATTTTTATTAAATTATTTATCTACATCTGCACGTGTCTGTATTCTGTACACCATCATGACAACCTGACACTCAGAGCAGTCTATGCCTTTCAGTGTTTTTATCAGGAGACACAAAGAAAACTAGATACAAAAATGTAACCTTTTTAGTCTAAATCAGGGGTGTCCAAACTTTTTTTGTTGGGGGCCAGAAGGAGAAATATATTTGAAGTCACGGGCCACAGACTCTATAATAAAACAAACAATGAAATATACCACTTTAAATAATACTTTTTCCTGATTACTTTCATTTACACATAATTTTACTTGACTAACTATCTTTATCTATCTTTGACAGTGTTGTGTAAACTAAAATTTTTTTGAATTGATGTTTCATTGCATGATGTCTCCTTTATTATGGCAACTTTTAGACTCTTTGGCCCGTTTTTTCTGTGCTAGAAATGCGCACCCTCTCCGCTTTTAGACTCTTTGGCCCGTTTTTTCTGCACTAGAAATGCGCACTCTCTCCGCTTTTAGACTCTTTGGCCCGTTTCTTCTTCGCTAGAAATGCGCACCCTCTCCACTTTTAGACTCTTTGGCCTGTTTCTTCTGCGCTAGAAATGCGCACCCTCTCCACTTTTAGACTCTTTGGCCTGTTTCTTCTGCGCTAGAAATGCGCACCCTCTCCACTTTTAGACTCTTTGGCCCGTTTTTTCTGCACTACAAATGCACACTCTTTCCGCTTTTAGACTCTTTGGCCCATTTCTTCTGCGCTAGAAAAAGGAAACAGGCCACAAATGGCCCGCGGGCCGTAGTTTGGACACCCCTGGTCTAAATAAATAAAAATGTTTAGTGTAAAGTAACTACTTAGTAAAGATGTTTTTAGTAAAATAAAAGTAGTGCGCACACCATACCTAGCTTTAGTTTGAGTGCAGCAGGTTGTTTCACACCTAGTTTTTCTGTGGACACTTTTGAGTTTATCATTTACTGATATTATTTGGTTTGAAACATCATATAAATATGTTTGAAGCACTAAAGGTAAATAATATTGGTTGGGGAAGGAGATCTCACTTTTTTTGGGTGATTTCTCAATGGGTTTCTTGTAGATTTAGCTTTACCGCACTGGGATGTGATCACTATTTTTAGAAAGAGTAAGTTCCACCTTTTCTAACCATATATGGATTATGTTTATGTGTGAAGGGATTCCTGAGTAATTAAGCTAAAAACACAAGGTGCATTTTTTTGTACGGAAAATCCGTTAGTAGGGTTCTAAGGGTTAAAATAGCTGTTTACAGAGAGCTGTGGTAAGGAGCTCTGCACTGCCTGCTTACTGAAACCTCTCTCTCTCTCTCTCTCGTCTATCTCTGGCACGTCCCACTCACTCCTTTCCTCTCTATCAAAGCTAAAAGACACTGAAAGCTGCTGTGATTGAAGGACACTCCACAAGGGCCACGTTGAGAGACCAGCGGTGCCCTGCTTTCTCCTCTGCATGTTCCCATCCCACCGTTTTCGCTTCTCTCCGCTCCTCTCCTCCAATCGATCCTCCTCTTTCATTCTTTCTTTCTTTCTGTCTGATCTTAAGTGCACAAAGGATTCCTCAGTTCAATAGCGGCAGCAGATCTGCAGGAACAACGCTGCCTGTTTTGTCCTCCGTTGGATGACCAGTAGCATGACTCAGTATTCACGTTATGACTGCACTGAGTCACAATTCTTTTAATCTTCAATTCCTTAGAGTGCCTCTCTCTCTTTCGCTCATTCTCTTTCTTCTCTCCATCCACGGAACCACATCAGTCACTCGGGCTGACTCATTTAAAGCCTCAGGCGCCGTTCAGCAGGGTACTGTTCATACAAACTTTTTAAAAGCCTGAAACTTTCATCAGAATCTCCACCAGGAGACCAGTGCTTACCTCCACCAGCTTGACGATATTGAGGTGGTCCAGCTTCTTGAGGATGGCGATCTCCTGGTAGACCCTCTCCAGGGGCCCAAGCACTTTAGGCTGCTCGCCCAAGGCTGCTTTCGGACCCCGCGGTGGGGGGCGGCCTGTGTAAAGAGAGAGAAAATGAGTGTAAGAGCAGCTTTTAAAAGAGAAATAAGGACTAAAGACTTAAAGAAGTTTTAGTCTTGGCCTTTGACATTCTTTTACGCTGCATGATATATCGTTGAAGCATGGTCATCGCGATGTGTGCATGCGCAATTGTCACATCACAGGACGTGCAATAGTCACTTAATAGGCAATTAAATCGAACACGTCATGTTGCAATGTTTTGAGTCTTGACACAAGAAGTAGATACACAGCTCTGTCTCTGTGTCTGTGTGAGTGACAGACTGCTGCTTCCTGAGGAGCGCAAGAGGGAGAGGGAGTGAGAAGGGTGGGTCAGGAGTAAACACTTTCATCCACATGGTTGGTCACGTGCTTGTAAAGTCAGTCCAGCATAGTTTTGCACTGATTTTTCCAGTTACAGCTGAATTCACGATTTTAATCCCAGAAAAACAAACGCTCTTATTTACCTTTTAAAAAGCCATTTAAATGCCTGATCAAAGGGCTGATTACTGTTGTTTTGCTGTTTTTCTCAGGTTTTAAATGTTCGGCGCTGAATAACCCTGGTTTTTAATCACAGTTTTCATGCATCGTGGTATGCTCTCCTCCACCAGTCTTACACACTGCTTTTGTATAACTTTATGATACACTCCTGGTGCAAAAATTCTAGCAGTTCAGTTTGGTTTGATGGCTTGTGATCATCCATCTTTCTCTTGATTATATTCCAGAGGTTTTTAATATGGTAAAATAATTAATTTTCAAGTGGTCTCTTTTTTTTTTTCTAGATCTATATATGTGATCCAACATATAAATAAACACATATTTATATATCACCATTATCAAAAAAGTATTGAGGTTGATCATGTTATTATAATTATTATAATATAATTATTATAATATGTCCTATGAACAATTAAACTTCAGTACCAAAACCAGTCAGGTGATCTGCAATACAGTTATTTAGCTGCAACCAAACTGATAAGATTTTAATAGTGAAAACGTTTTATCTATTACTATTATTTGAAAATATTTATATTCCTTAAATATTTTTACTTATTTAAGGAATAAATTTCAAGCACTTAACTATAAGTATTCTGTTTAAGTTTATGCAAGATATTCATTCAGATCAGGAGGGTCCAGACATTAGACTGTGTTTAATATTTAGACCCAACTAATTAAATTAATGCAATTCATTCATAACAAGTAACTAGCTTGAAAGAAACGTACGTGGAAAGCCATACTGCTTCATCAGCTTCTTCTTAGACACCACTTTCATTGCCTGGAAAACAGAGAGAGAGAGAGAGAGAGAGAGAGAGAAAGAGAGAAAGAAAAGAACAGTGTGTTTAGCCAAAAGTTCCAGTGTTGACCTTCATTGTTCTCAAACAAACACTTTCCCTCCTCACTTCTTTCTTCCACACTGTAGAAAACATCCCAAACACTCATTATAGGTCGCGTAGGTGGCGTTCACACTTTTTCAAGAGGGTGACACAATCGGTTCTGACGTTCTCGCATTTCCATATTAATCAAACAAAGAGGCTTTATACAGCGGAGCCGACCCAGTCCCATCACCCGTCCCCCGGCCTTAATGGAGCTCTCCAGGTTCGCCTCCCCGCAGCGGCTCCGGCTAAGTGATTGCAAAAGTGATTATGGAAATCCACGAGCGAATATGGAAATTCGCCAATGAATAATTGAGTGGCAGATTCTCGAGAGTAATCAGCTCAAAACGAGCAGGTTTAAACCTCGGCATAGGAACGCCGTGGAAAAAAGAGGGGTGGGTCAGGGTCCAGGGAAAAGAGGAGATACGGGGTCACGCCTAGAGGTTAAACAACACCCATCCAGCACCTCAGCTTCATAAAAAGGGCAATCTAATTTTAGAGTAAATTAATTCATTTAAAGTAAATGCAAATAACTTAAATATGTTAGTTTAAAAAGTTATGTAGTGAATATTACAGGAGAACAGCAGTGAACACGCATCATTATAAAACTAACATTTCTTTAGCATGTCATTACTGCAGGATCTTTTTCGGTAATTATGAAATAAATTGTCATTATGAGACAGAATATTGTTAATATTTTGTAACTAGGGCTGGGGGGTTAATGAAATTAATCTAATTAACTGAAATCCTGTTTCAATGCGATTTTCAAACTGGGATAATCAAGATCTTTCTACAGCTCTGGAAAAAAATTAAGAGAACACTTCAGTTTCCTAATCAGATTCTGTGACTTTGCTATTTAAAGGTATATGTTTTGTAAAATGAACATTGTTGTTTTATTCTATAAACTACAGACAACATTTCTCTCAAATGTCAAATAAAAATATTGTCATTTAGAGCATTTATTTACAGAAAATGAGAAATG
This sequence comes from Astyanax mexicanus, assembly GCF_023375975.1. Taxonomy (NCBI): domain Eukaryota; kingdom Metazoa; phylum Chordata; class Actinopteri; order Characiformes; family Acestrorhamphidae; genus Astyanax; species Astyanax mexicanus. Next base: position 14,278,243 of record NC_064408.1, read on the forward strand.
GCTAAAATAACAGAAAAAGATGCAGAGCTTTCAGACCTCAAATAATGCAAAGAAATTAAGTTCATATTCATAAAGTTTTAAGAGTTCAGAAATCAATATTTGGTGGAATAATCCTGTTTTTTAATCACAGTTTTCATGCATCTTGGCATGTTCTCCTCCACCAGTCTTACACACTGCTTTTGGATAAATGTATGCCACTCCTGGTGCAAAAATTCAAGCAGTTCAGCTTGATTTGATGGCTTGTTATCATCCATTTTATTCCTGATTACCGGTATATTCCAGAGGTTTTTAATTTGGTAAAATCAAAGAAACAATTTTTAAATAGTCTCTTATTTTTTTCCCCAGAGCTGTATATTTAAGATATTTTAAGATATCACCCAGCCCTATTTCTAATTACTTGATACCGTTTAAAAACAAGATACAATCTCATAAACACAAGATGTTTATTTCATTACTACACCATAAAATGTAATTTTCATCATTTTGATTTCATAATTTTGACAACTTGGCAATACCTGGCAGCAAAATACTTCAGTTGTATAAAGCCATTCAAATTGTGTAAATACATTTTAGAAATAATAATAATATTAATAATAATAATAATTAAAATAAATAGTTAAAATGTATTTATAAAGTATTCATAAAGCAAAACCGGTGATTATGCTAAAATATTAATTTAGAAATTGTTTAGTGGAGTTACTAGATGCTTTTCAAGTGGCTGTTATGGAGTAATATGGACTAAATGGTAATTATACAGCAAACCAGCATGTCATTATGACCTCTTCTGGTATGAGTGGATCAGATACAGCAGCAGTGCTGCTGGAGTTTTTAATCACTGTGTTTAATCTCTCACTGTCCTCCACTCTATTACTCTATTACACACTCCTACCTACTGTAGCTCCTCCACTATTTAAAGTAAAGTCAGAGACAGAGGCTCTAAATCTGTTAATCTGACGCTGCACAGTTTGTGTTGGACATCCTCTAGTCCTTCATCAGTGAGTGCTTACAAGACACTGCCAACAGGACACTGTTGGTGGATAACTCTCAGTTCAGCAGAGACAGCAAGGGTGTTTAAAAACTACAGCAGCACTGCTGTACCTGATTCAATCATACCAGCACAACAAATACTAGCACCTCATACACCACTACTATGCTTATCAGAGCTGAGAATGATCAACTATGGCTGTAGAAACCTAAAGGAGTTGGTCATAATCTTGTGCTCAATCGGTATAGTTTCCCAAATGGTTTCTATGGCATTCTTAGGAGGTTGTTGGTACAGTATTGTACGTCTGCTAAATAGCTATTTTTTAGTGGCTAGGTGGGTTTTTATGGTACCACAGGTGGATGCTACACACTTAGAAAAATAAGTAAATATTTTACTTAAAAGAGTACAAAGCTTGTCGCTGGGGCTGTACCTTATACTGAGGTACAAAAAAGTACCTTTCAGTAAAAGTCCTTTTTTGTACCCATTTTTTTTGTGCCAGTAAAGATTATAAAGACTATAAACATTAGCATTACCTGAATATGGCTTTTAAATAAAAAATGTGCAATTAAAATATATATTGTTTATTAGTACAGTGATACAGAATACTGAATGTACTTTTTGGCTGGTTAAATGGTACAAATCTGTACTTATAGCTGTTAGAAATGACTTTGTACTTCAGAGGGAACACAACTGACCCTGTAAAGACCAATATTGAACCTTTGAGGGTACAATTATAAGGAGTGTACTTTTGTGTACAAAAAAGTACTTATATAGTACCCCTGTTTTTTTTTAGAGTGTATGGTGTTACTAGGTGGTTACTGTGGTATTCCATTTGGCATCCAGGGACTAGTTTATAAACTGGACAAAATACAGATCCCCTGGAAACGCTCAGAATATTGTAACCATTGTTAAATGGTGTTGAATCACCGTGCTGTTATAATCCGGCACCAAACATGTGCAGCTTCCTCGTACAAGGCATCCAAAACACCCGGACAAATCCACTGAACAGCGTCTCCTCGTATTCCTACAATGTCTGATTAGCATCTCATCTGAATGAAACAGATTGATTAAAAAAAAATAACTGCACCTGTGTCTATTCTCCCGTGGTAAAAAGCAGAAGGAGCGTGTGTTGTGTGAATGGAGGAGAGAGCAGGCCGTGTCTTATGTAAGTAAGGAAGTGCTTTGAAACACATTTCTGTTCATTACAGACAGAAACGCGCAGCCAATTTGCAGCACCTGCGGAAGAGATTAGGCCTCCGCCGCGACTGAACGGGGAAGCTGTTTCAAACACAGCGCCCGCTTCCTCCAGGGGAAGACTGGAGATGGGTTCTTTTTTTTTTTCAGGGGAAAAACAACAAAATGACAGAAAAACAAACCGTTTTTCTGTCATTTCCTGGGTTTTGTTTGCTGAATTTCTTTCTTTTCTCAAAGGACACAATGGGTGAGTCATTATTCAGAACAAAACAGCTGTAATAGACTCAAGGCTGCTGCTTCTCAATGATAATGATTCACCTATTCTCAATCATAACCAATGGGTATCATGATATCAATCATATAATCAGGTGCTTGCTAATAAACAGTATTATATACAGGGATGTACAAAGGAGTAGAGACCCAGACTTTAGTAAAAGTACTTTAAACGCTCTATCAAAAACAAGTATACTAAGCATTATTATTATGCTATATGCTATAGTGCACTAAAGTGTACTCGAGTCACATTATTAATATCATATATAGTATATTTAAAGAGTGCTAAAATGGAACAACTTTTTTGTACTTATTATACTTTAATTGTATAAAAATAGTACAAAAGTCTGACTTAAATTATGTTAAGTGTACTTAACTGTACTAAAATTTAACTATTTTAAATATACTTAAGTAACATTTAAACTTTAATACTACTTCATGTATATGTATATACATGTATATGTAACCCCATATATTTAAAAAATGCTTACAGTAAAATTTTAATACATTTAATGAGTATTACAACTGTATCAATATTATACACTGGGTATATTAGAAATGTACTAAAAATTAATGTTAAATATATTTAAATACATTACAGTACAAATGTGGTTCTTGTTCCTGATTTTTGTAAGTAGAACACTTTTAGTATACTTCTTTGTGTAAAAAAAACATTTTTTTATACTGTACTACAATTTTTAATTTATGTTACAAATGTACGTATTATGTAATAATACATTTAAATGTATTATTTAACACTGTATCCTATAATTTACTTCTATTTATACTTTCTAATTATGATTACAGAGCATTGAAATTTGAACATTTTGACTGATATATTAATGTAATACCTAAATATATTGTTAAAATATTTTAACAATTTATTAATTTAATTTACTTCTTAAAATAATTACATGATACATTGTACTATATATTTATATTTCACCAGGGTAGCCCCTCATTTCCAGTGAAAGCGATGAAACTGATGATTGAGTATACCAAGAGATTTTGCGCAATTTCTTGCTCTGATGTTCCTACATGACTGTGCACCACTGACCAATGCAAGACCTGCACAGAGTCCTGACCTCAACCTGACCTCAAAAGAACACGTTTGGAATGAATTAGAGTGGAGACTGTGAGTCAGGCCTTCTCGTCTAACATCAGAGTCTGACCTCACAAATGCACTTTTGGAAGAATGATTAAAAATTCCCATTAACACACTCCTAAACCTTGTGGAAAGCCTTTCCAAAAGAGCTGAAACTGTTATAGTTGTAGAGGGTTGTGTTACAGCACAAACTGTTTATTAACAGATTTTGAGTTAAACAGGATGAGAAGATGCGATCGGTTTGGTTAAAATAGTTCCATAGCTGCTCTGTTTGTAGTTGCGTTGTTGTAAGCTCTGCATTATCGGGCGTTTCAGTCAAAATTGTGGAAATTTAAGCTTAGTGTAAATAAACAGAAGCACTTTACTCACCCAAATAAACATTTTTCTGTGTAAATCAAAGATCAGTGCTCATTTGACTGAAAGATTATTTATTATTATTTTTTTAAATAATTAAAGTTTTGTTTACTTCTGCGCCCTCCCCCTTTATATCAGCTTAAAATACCCTATATTAACTGGAAAATATACACACTTAAGCTTTTATTTTAATAATATCAGCTCTTAATCTGATATTAGTGGTTGATAATGTGTGTAATAATGCGTATTTTTAAATCACTGGTCTTATTCATTTGTGGGACCGCGTCTTTGTCTGCGCCGCCTATTGGAGTCATGCCGTTTCTTCACTCTGTCTATGGGATCCAGCGGCTCCCAGTGATCTATAACGACATCGCATTTGGTTTGTATTTGGCTTGTAAGCGCTGCATCATTGCTAGTTCACCTGTATAAGGCAGAGTAATGCATGGAGAGCTTCGGTTGCAGTGCATTACCGGCTGATAATGTTACTCATAAAACGCCTCTCAGCCAATATAAAGATACAAAAGAATATTTTAAACTTGCTAAAATACTTTACTGCAGTGTGTCTTGAATCATTCTCAACACAACTGTGCGTATGGGTGTAAAGGCAGACAAGCAATTACTTTTGGTAGTAAAGTGTATCAGCCTCAGACTTTCTAGTTTAAATAGCAACCTGTACATCTGCTAGGGAGTGTCCACCCTCAAGCGCTGACACAACTCACTGACCATCTGTCCTGGTAAGATTCTGCAGTTGAGCAGGAAGTGATGCCACCCTTTTCTCCTCTCCTGCACAGCCCTTACAGGCAGCTGAATTCATGAAGGTAAAAGCAGGACATGCAGCGCCGAGAGCAGACTGAGCAGTGAACGCCGGGAACAAACGCGCTCACTATGGCAACTCGGCTTTCGCAAGAAAATTACATAATGATGCCGTAATGGAACACCTTGGAACAGCTGCTGTGTCCGTGCTGACGCGAGGCGTTACTGTTTTATACATCTTTATATTTAAATGCTGCTTCATACCAACAACAGTATGATATTGTAAACGGTATTCAGTCAGTATGATGGGAGATGTGGAGGAATACAGCTGTTTATTCTGAATAGATAACAAATAATGATGAGCGCTGGCTGGTTGTCGATGTTTAGCCCACATCCTGGCAACAGGCAGGCTAGCACTGGTTATGCATGACCATCATACTGTATGTGTGTGTGTGTGTGTGTGTGTGTGTGTGCTTGTGTGAATGTGTTCTCAAGTCTGGGTGAGCAAAGAAAGCAGATACACTGAAATAAACATTCTCAGCAGAAATCCGACAAAAATAATACTATACGCTTTTTTTCCAGGTTTTCATTGCAATTTTCCACTTTTTTTACTGCTAAATATATTAAATAGCCTTCATGTACTTTTATCTTACTTTTCCAACAAAAAAGCTTTTACAAAATCTATGATTTGAACATATTAAATTAACTTTTTGTAAGTTTTGTGTAAACAAACCAACTAAGCACAATACAGGTACATCAGCAGTGCTATTTTAATCATGAATTTAACTCAGCAGTGCAATCCTAATCATGAATTTACTCAATTCATTTTAATCATGGATTTACCTCAATTCATTTTAACTCTGAATTTGCCTCAGGAGTGCTATTCTAATCATGAATTTACCTCAAATTATTTTAATCATTAATTAACCTCAGTAAGGCTATACTAATCATGAATTGACTTTAATTTATTTATATAAAAAAATTACCTCAGCAGTGCTACACTAATCATGAATTCACCTTAATTTAATTTAATCATGGATTTACCTCAGTTCATTTTAATCATACTTCAATTCATTTTAATTATGAATGTACCTCAGGAGTGCTATTCTAATCATAAATTTACCTCAAATTATTTTAATCATTAATTACCCTCAGCAGGGCTATACTAATCATGAATTTACTTTAATTTATTTAAATAAAAAATTTACCTCAGCAGTGCTACACTAATCATGAATTTACCTTAATTTATTTTAATCATGGATTTACCTTAATTCATTTTAATCATGGATTTACTTCAATTCATTTTAATTATGAATTTGCCTCAGGAGTGCTATTCTAATCATGAATTTACATCAAATTATTTTAATTATAAATTAACCTCAGCAAGGCTATACTAATCATAAATTTACTTTAATTTATTTAAATAATAAATTTACCTCAGCAGTGCTATACTAATCATGAATTTACCTCAACTTATTTTAATCATGACTTTATCTCAATTTATTTTAATCATGAATTTACCACAGCGGTGCTATACTAATCATGAATTTACCTCAATCTATTTTAATAATGAATTTACTTCAGAAGTACTATTCTAATCATGAATGTACCTCAGCAGTGCTATTCCAATCATGAATTTACCTCAGCAGTGCTACTACTTAGCGAGCAAGCTCAGCAATGCTATTTTAGTCATACTAGCCCTGTAAAGCTTGTATCTCCTAGCTGGAATACAGCTAGTTTGTTTTTGCCAGTGCTGTTTTATTCACGTTTAGCTAGTTAGCTACCTCAGCAGTGCCATTATAACACATTTACTTTAGCAGTGTAATTGTGGTCACACATTTAGATCAGTAGTGCTATTCTAATCTTAAATGTACCTTAGTATTGCCATTCTGTTCGTAAATTTACCGCAGTATTGCCATTCTAATCATAAATTTACCTTAGTATGGCCATTTTAATCATGAATTTATCTTACTATTGCCATTCTAATCATAAATTTACCTTAGTATTGCCATTTTAATTATAAATTTACCTTAGAATTGCCATTCTAATCGTAAATTTACCTTAGTATTGCCATTCTAATCGTAAATTTACCCTAGTATTGCCATTCTAATCATACACTTACCTTAGTATTGCCATTTTAATCATAAATTTACCTTAGTATTGCCATTCTAATCATAAATTTACCTTAGTATTGCCATTCTAATCATAAATTTACCTTAGTATTGTCTACAGACTATGAAAGTGTGGCTTAGCTAATGTCTATTACGCACAGGATCAATAAGAAGGCTGCTCACAGAAGCAGGTGATCTCAATTAAAATCCATTTAAAAGGTCTACACAGCTCAACCTCCCCCACGATCTCATTTACAAACACTTCTCTCTTCATCCTGCTCAATTCTCCTCTCACGACTCTCCCTCGCTCTCAAATCTCCCTCGTTTATTTGCGCTGTCTTAACCGGTGTTATTTTCATCCTGCTTCTCTCTGTCCGTCTTTGAGGCCAGCGGCCAAGTAGCCAGCTTGACCTCTGACCTGTTAGTAGACCACATGCAGCCGGTGGAGACGAGCAGGTAGAAATAAAAACTGCACCAGAAATCATTTAACCAGCATCAGCCAGACACACACGCAGACGTGCTGTAGAGACGTGCAGGGTCATTAGTCTTCTGAGCACCAGAAGGTTTCAGTTTCATGTATGTGATTCCTGTAATGTATGTAAGATCTGACCACCACTGATGCTACAGTCTTCTGAGGTCCTCTAATAACTGCAGCTTAATGAGGTTTACTATTTCCCAGCATCCTCACAAACATACTGTATATACAACCAATATATACAAGCTAACAAGTTAAAAAATAATACGCTCTACAGTATTGAGATGTGGAGCAGAGATTCATTCACTCTTCTGGGGAGAGGTAGGGTATTGGGGATGAGGTGGGTGGTGATTTTCCAATGTTCTGACCTCACCAAAGTTTTTTTTTTTTTTTTTTTTTTACAGCAATGCTACAAAAATACAGTGGAAATGCTTGTGTGGCCAGGAGAGACACAGTAGTTACTCCAACAAAAGCAGGATAAAACTAACTCACATAATTCTTGTCTTCATCTTCGTTGTAGGCCAGTTTGACCACTCCATAAGAGCCCTGGAGGAGAAAGAGGAAAAAAAAAAGAGAGAGAGAGAAAAGCAGTTGAGGAGGACAAGAACTTATTTAATAGAGCACTGAGTGGTGCAGCAGAGCCGCTGAAACAATGTGGGACCATTAAGCCAATCCTTCAACCATTAATTTCTTGAGTAGTTCTTTCCATAATATTAATATTAGAGCATTACTCATATAGTAACTCTACCGCTTCACAACTTTACAACTGATGCTCTCAAACACATTAAGAGACAAGAAATTCAAGTAATTAACTCTTGACGAGTTCAGCACAGCTGTTAACTGAAAGCTGATCATTCCAGGTGACTCTACCTCATATAAAGCTGCCTGAGAAAATCCAGCCAAGATGTGCAAAACTGTCATCTAAGCAAGAGAAGCTACTTTGAGAAGAATCTAAAATATAAAACATATTCCGGTGTGTTTAACCCTTTTGTTTCTGTTTACTAAATAATTCCATATGTTTTTCTTTATAGTTTGGATGACTTTAGTATTAATCTACAATACAGAACACTCCTAAACTAAGAAAAAACACTGAATTTAAATGAATGTAAATATATTAATTACTGCAAATATATTAATAGAAGCATAAAAAAGTGGTTTTAATAAGAATTAAATTAAATTTAGAAAAAAGTCTCAACTCACCTTTCCAATTTCACTCTTGAGTTTGTACTGATTGAGCTGGATGCAGTCCTGAGTATGAGAGACAGAGAGAGAGAGAGAGAGAGAAAGAGAGAGACAGAGAGAGAGAGAGAAAGAGAGAGACAGAAAGAGAGAGAGAGACGGAGAGACGGAGAGAGAGACAGAAAGAGAGAGAGAAACATTAAATCAGTCCAGCACATATCTCACGCCAGTAGGCGGTTGGACAACTCTGTGGTGATGAAGAATGCTGTGTTTGTTACAGGGAGAAATGGAGGAATCTCATGTCTGCTTAGTTAATGACTCTTATTATAGCGGCGTTACTTTAATTACAGACCCAAACTGGCTCTGTCTCAATGCCACAGCAACAATTACACCATTTCAGAGGGAGATCCTGATGCATAAGGGTTAAATAAAGGGGTGGGAGGCAAAAACATAAGGACATGACATCAATACAAGTGCACCTATAATGCAGTGCAAAAACGTGATCATGTGCATCATTATTTTAATGCAACCAATAATAACCCAATCCAGTATAATCACTACTACTACTGCTGCTTTCTGTTAACTCATAAACCAGACATAATACATACATAAGAACATCTGTGATTTTTATATAATGAATGACGGTTTTCCTCTTATTTCTTCCTTTTTTCTTTCCACTGTCTGTCTCTCTCTCTCACTGTCTGTCTCTCTCTCTCTCTCTCTCTCTGCTATCGCTCATGCAGCAGGACAATGACCCTAAAGACACAAGCATGAGAAATTGAGAATTGTGCAATTGGGAAAGATCTAAAAAAACAAAAATAGAGCAGTTCACTCCAGGAAGCTCAGCAACCTCCCAGACTTGTGGAAGGAGTAATGGGCTAAAATTCCTCCAGCCCATTTAGCTGAAAAAAAAAAAAAAAAGAAATTTCATTTCCTGCCAAAATGATGAATAGATGGGCCGAGAGAACCTGAGCCCTCTCAGTAGAGGTAAGTCTCTCTAATGTTTCTATTCCTTAACTAGCCTGTAACAGCTGTTTAAGCGGCTGCCTGCGCAGACATTAATTCTGCAGCCAGCTGTTCTACTGCTCTATACACCATTATTCAGTCCTCCTGATTCCACACACTGAGGAGAATCCACAGGGAAGCACTGGAGGAGAATCAGAGCAGGAGAGGAGCCAGGCTTTAGGCCAGGGGGACACTGTGTGATTTTTTTTTTAATCAGGTGCGTTGTGGAGAGCTCACACTGCACGGTCCGACTGACACGCTGCGACATAGGGGCTCACACTCACGTGAAACGAAGTCCGTAGGCACAGCTCTTTTTACGAATAAGCGCTCGGTTCAGCAGAATCAGGGCTATTTCAAGGTATTTTTGGGGCTCGAAGCAAAACGACAGAAGCACCTGAAGCTCATTCTCTCTCACATCCTGCAAGTGCAGTTTTGGAAATAAAAAAATAAATAAAAAAAGAGAAAAGCACTTCCTCTGAACATAAATTTACTCCTTATTTATCTTCACTATTATTATTAACTGAAATGAAGCACAATGCCACATCCTCTCATCCCCTCATCCTCTCTCAGCTTCATTTCATATTTAATTGAGAATCAAAATTTGAAAAATGTAAAAAAAATATTTTTTGATATATAAATAATAATTATGTATATTTAGTTTTTGAATATAATACCAAAAAACAAACAACAGCTTGTATTTTGAGTTTAAAATTTTATGATCTAAACAAAAATGGGACATTAAAAAGCAACCTGCAATACTGATAGAAAAGCATGAAGGAGGCCTGTGTGTGTGTTTCTATGTGTGTGTGTGTGTGTGTGAGAGAGAGAGAGAGAAAGAGAGAGAGAGAGAGAGAAAAAGATTAACAGAAAAAAGAAAGGACAACAAAGAACAGACTATGTATGTATGAGAAAAATAAAGTGGAGAAAGAAGGAGAGAGTTACAGAGCAGAGAAACAGGACAGGGAAAAAAAGAGAAGACGACAGAAAACAAGTGAATAAAAGAAGATAAGAAAGAAAAGACAGCAATGAAAAAAGAAAAGACAAAAACTGACAAGAGGAGACAAAAGAGGAATACGAATGAAAGAAAATAAAAGAAAAAACAAGAAAAGAAATTAAAGACAAGAAAAAAAGAAGAAAGAAAAGAAAAGAGCAAATGAAAATATAAGAGACAAGATAAAGAGGCATCATTTTCTGCAGATGAACAACACACACACACACACGCACACACACTATAGCAATGATGTATTGTCTAGTGTGTGTGCGTGTGTGTGTTACTGTGTCAGATGAATAGCTGTGCTGCTCCAGAGCAAAGCAGAGGTATTTCACATTCTCCCACTGACCTACACACACACACACACACACACACACACACAGACACACACACACACACACACACAGACACAGACACACACACAGACACACAGACACACAGACACACAGACACACACACAGACACACACACAGACACACACGCACACACGCGCACACGCGCACACACGCGCACACACGCGCACACGCACACGCACACGCACACGCACACGCACACGCACACGCACACACACACACACACACACACACACACACACACACACACACACAAAAACACTTTCCTGGTAATAAGTCACAGGCTTCCCATCATCCTGTCCAAGACCTCACCATCCATCTCTCCTCTCTCATTTACACACAACTGCTGAGCTTCTCTCACACTCCTCTCCTTAACTCATATCCATCCCTCATTCAGTCAACACACACACCCTCCGACACACACACACACACACACACTTATAACGAAATTGAAAAAATAAAAAGCACTGCCACTATAATCAGGAAAACACTGGTTCGAATCCTGGTCATGCAGCTTACCATCAGCAGCTGGAGCCCTGAGAGAGCACACTTGGCCTTGCTCTCTCTGGGTGGGTAGCTGGCACTCTAGGAGACATGTGCTAGTCTTCATTCTCTTTGTGTTGGGGTATCACAAGTAATGGGGGATATACAGCTGAGTAGCAGCTTTTTGCTAAATAAAATAACAACATCAGCACTATGTATATATATATATAGATATACATGAGAGGGACAGGGAGGGAGAGAGAGAGAGAGAGATCAGTAAGGGAACAACAAGACCCAGTGAAAGGAAGCTATAGAGTGTCAGTCAGTGGAAAGTGAGAGGTATCCCTGTCTCACAAGACAAAAGACTCAATACAATGACAATAACGGTCAATTCCTTTGACCTCCACCTGTCACTCAACCTCAACTGTGCTCATCTCTGTCAGCGACTGGCTCTGATGTTGTACAGTATATAGATGTACTATTAAAACCACTGAAAGTTGAAATTAATATACTGCTCTGGGAAAAAAATAGACCACTAAAAATTATGAGTTTCTTTGATTTTACCAAATTGAAAACCTCTGGAATATAATCAAGAGGAAGATGGATTATCTCAAGCCATCAAACCAAGCTGAACTGCTTGATTTTTTGCGCCAGGAGTAAAGGCATAAAGCTATCCAAAAGCAGTGTGTAAGACTGGTGGAGGAGAACATGATGCCAAGATGCGTGAAAACGGTCATTAAATACCAGGGTTATTCCACCAAATATTGATTTCTGAAATCTTAAAACTTTATGAATATGAACTTGTTTTCTTTGCATTATTTGAGGTCTAAAAGTTCTTCATCTTTTTTATTATTTCAGCTATTTCCCATTTTCTACAAATAAATGCTCTAAATGACAATATTTTTTATTTGGAATTTGGGAGAAATGTTGTTTGTAGTTTATAGAATAAAACAAAAATGTTCATTTTACTCCAAAATAAACCTATAAATCTCTTATTTTTTTCCAGAGCTGTATATTCAAGTTTAAGAACACTCCTACTGTTTAGTAGTGCAGTAGCAGTGCTGTATGTCAGTGATGATTATAATATTGTATGTAGAGAAAAAGATACAGGACTACAGTCTGTAATGATAGAACTACAAAGTGTTTTATATGCACACAATGCAATGCAAATAAATAAAGCTACTTAAAAAGCTACTTCTTACCTTTTGAAGGGAAACACAGCGTGAAGCTGATTGAACTCACTAAGTAATAAAACTTCATTTACAGGTTGGAAACTGACAGTGTGAAACATTCCAACATTACAGAACTCTACCAAACTGAACTCTCACTTTAACTGAACTAAATTCTCAGCGCTTATCCTTCTTAGCTTCATGAGCTTTTACATAATCTTTCCAAAACTGTGAAGATGCTATCAGATAATCCTCCTTATTCATCTGTGAAGTTCTTCACAAAGAGTTCAGAAACACTGCACAGTTAAACTGGCTGAGAAACTACAGACATCTGTGCTCACAGTCACATAGAACACAGCACAGGCAGAGCGCCATGCAACTAATCTCAGCATAAGGAACCAGCAAATATGCACTAAAACAGTGAAAATGCACACAGTTTTACTCAGTGATGGTGATTATTGGTCCAAAAATTAGGGGTTGGACAAAAGGTGCTTTTCGGATTATCAAACAAACTTTAATATTAGATAAATATCACTTGAGAAAATATAAAAAGCACTTTTTAAATCATGTCATTTATTAAGGGGGGAAAAATATTCCATCTCGCCCCCCATAAATTAACTGTGATTAATTACACTTTCTGAAAAGCTGAGTTAATTTCACTACTAACCACAACCAGGCCTGATTAACTGATTACTAATCCAGAAAGCACTTAAACTGAACCTGTCTGACAACATGAAGCAGATAAAAGATCTCAAAAATCACTATTATGGTCAGATCTTAAGAAATTCAAAAACAGTTAATAAAACAAAGTCTGTGATCATCAATCAGTCTGGAAAAGGTTACAAAATAATTTCTAAAGCTTTGGGACTCCAGTGAACCACAGTGAGAGCTATTGTTCACTAATGAATAAAACATGAAACACTGGAAAACCTTCCTAGGAGTGATCAGCTGACCAAAATTACTCCAAAAGAGCATGAACAACTCATCCAGAAGGTCCCAAAAGGACCCAGAACAACATTTAAAGAACTGTAGGTCTCACTTGCCTCAGTTAAGGTCAGTGTTAATGATTCAATAATACGATAATAAGATTGAGACCGGTCAAAATTGTCTTCATGGGGGAGTTCCAAGGCAAAAAACAACACTGATGACCAAATAGAACACAATGGTCCATCTCACATTTGATACAAATACATCTTGACGATCCCCAGAACTTTAGGTCAATATTCTTTGGACACAAAATTAACTTTTTTGGAAGGTCTGTGTCTTGTTACATCTGGTGTTAAACTAATAAACACATAATTTCAGAAAAAAACATCATACTCCATGTAAAACATGGTGGTGGTAGTGTGATAATGGTCTGGGCCTGCATTGCTGCTTTGCTTCCAAGGGTGGCACAACCTAGTTATTAGGTGTAAGGGGCAAATACTTCATAATACTTTTATACGGGGCATCATATTATTTTCCTTTGTGATACTTTATCAAAACACAGCATCAAATATGGATATTATGCTCTAAACTCCCTGAGACTCACCCTCCCCAATGTGACTTACTAAAATGACTGCTTATTTCTCCACATGTTGACACTAATCTAATGAATGGGGTAAACCTGCGATAAAGAACACTGATTGTGAAACTCTGTGAAATTGACACAAAAAAATCATAATTTCTGGTATTTGCCTATTTACGGGTATTTTATCCTCTTTAGTAACACAGATGCTGTAAAATACTGTAGAGAACTGTCTTGCAATATATCGTAGTATCACAGAATCATGGCAATCTCTTATATATATTTTTTTTGTATATTTTCACCAATAAAGTTTAATTCCTTTCCGCCAAGTCCTTCTCAAGTGTTTTTTTTTTTTGTCAATACATTTATGAATATTAATTATGCATTCCAATGTTATTTGTAAACCATACTGAAAACTAGGGGTGGACGATATGGCCCTAAAATAATATCACAATATTTCATGATATTTTCACTATAACAATACTCTTTGCGATATGACAAAACACTAAATAGAAAATGTATATATTTTAAGAATGTTCTACTGCACCAAAATGAAAATGTAATTTTAGTATTGGATATGACATGATATGTCATGACATGACTCTTACTGAGATATTAAAAAATACTAGAATTTTATCAGATTTGTAACAGAAATTAATGATCCAGAATGTCATGCATTTTAAATATCTCAGGATTAAAGTAAAATAAATGATACTGGACAGATATAATCTGTCTCTAGTAGATATAAAATGGGAAATGAGAACAATGTGAATTTTTCTTTTTCTAAAAAAAGCAAAAAAAGTAGTGCCCTGATATGATAATTAAATAAATAAATAAGTAAATAGTCATGTTATTTGGCCAGAATAACACAGCCCTGCCTTTCTGTCCTGTCGAATAGAGCTGCACAGTAAATGGATGGTTTAGAACTAATTTGCTCAATTCAGACAAAGATAAACAGAAGCTTTTTAGATTTCTTCTCGTCATCGTTCACCAGTGCAGACTTTATTTTCACTGCAGATTCATTTGGGGGGAAAATAAATATAAAAAAAAAAAAAACTGCACTCTCTGACAGCCCACCGTGAACACAGCCTCGGCACAGCAGATTCCTGAAAGCACTTACTGTAATTCTCCTCCTCAAGGGAAACAAATGAATAGAAAAAGGACACCATTCGCTCTTGGATTGGTGTTTAAAACCAACATAATGAACGGAAATGAGGAGGAAATGACGGAGAGGACAGTAACCACAGCAACAAACAAACAAGATACACCCTCCCTGACCACACTTATACTCCGAGTAAAGACAGATACAGAGAAATACAGTGTTAATGGGCGGATGAAGGAATAGACTGATCGTTCGCAATAATATTATTTTCTTCTTTTTTTTATCTATAAAAATCTTTATGGTGTTAATAGCAGTCCATTTTGTATTTGTTTGCTATTTATTGTGAAGGTTTACGAGAATGTTTTACTTAGCGGCAAGACCTGCTGAATTAGAAGAAAAACATGATGACACCACTTTTCCTTACTAGTGTCGCATAATGTGCCTTATGCATAAAAATAGACCAGAAAATAGACGTTTATTGATAGTGCACCCTTTAATTCAGTGCCTTTTAGTGGAAAAAATACAATAATTATTTATATTTGCAGTTTATACCCTAGTCTGACATTTCTTTTGATGTGTCACATAATTGTAATACAAATTTGTTTCATACAAAATGCCAAAATAAACAAATATTTACAGATTATTTATACAGAAATGTTACATTTCTATAAAATAAATCTTTAACATGTATTTTGTTGCAGTACTATATTCTTTAAATTAATACAATATGTATCAGTGTTTTGTCATATTCCCAACATTGTTATTGCAAAAATCTAATCCCTAAAATATCCCTTCTAGACAGGCAGAAAGATAGATACTTCAACTTGTCAAAAAATGCATGTTGGATTTGTTTTTACTGCAGTGGAATAAAAGGTAATTACACTCCACCACTGAAGGGGGAGCCCAAGAGCTTTCTCTTATTGGAAGCTCTGATGGCTCTGATCCTGATCTTTGCTCCATTTATCATTAATATGTATGAGCTGCTTAGATTGTGAATTTTTGATTGATCACTGAGATCAGGTTTCAAAATCACTGTAACTTAAAATCTTTTAATTTTACCAAAAAATGTCATTGCACCTTATAATCTGGTGCGCCTTAAGTATGAATTCTTCCAGTCAGGTATTAAGGAGCAGCAAAGCCACTCCGCTGATGTACAGCGTTATACAGGAGTTTTATTGAAGTTTCTCCAACATCAAGCCTAAAGCAGCATTAGCACTGGCCGCTAACCACAGCGCTAGCTCTTTCTCCGTTCAGAGGTGAGTAATTTCTGCCTGTAGTCTGCTGCACCCAGCCTTAGTGTAAATCTGGAATTCTAAGCTTACTGTAAATGAAAAAAGCACTTTACTTACCCAAATTAACAGTTTTCAGGAGAAAAATCTGTGTAAATAAAAATCTAGTGCTCATTTAACTTAAAAAGAAAAGTTTTTTTTTTTCTTTAATTACAGTTTTTGATTACTTAGCTTAGCTTTATTTAACCAAGTCAGCGCCCTCACCACCACCCAGCAGCGAGACCTGCTGAACTAGGAATTAGGAAAACATGGCGACACCCCTCTTCCTTACTAGTGTCACATAAAGCGGCTTATAATCTGGTGCACCTTGTAATATGTTTCTTTGACAAAGAAAATAAAATTAGGCTATTTTCAAACATAAAAACTTTAACTTTAACTTTAAATTCTTGTTTAAACTCTGCAAATCATTCTAAACTATTTGTGTATTCACGACTAAAATACGAATTCCCCCCACAATGCATCACTGCAGTCAGCAGGTCAATTCCTCACCTGTGCGTCAGAGATGGAGACGCGTTTGGACTCGATGGTGGGCCGACGCGGCGCCCGTGGGGAGATGTGGTGGTACCGCTCGGCCCCGCCCCCCGCAGACAGGTACGTCCCCCTCTCCTGCAGAGACATCTTCCTGCCGGACAGATGCGGCCGCTGGGTCATGGGCTTCCGGAGCCCCGCCCCGTTCCTCAGCCCGTTGGTGGAAGGGTCCGTTATGGTGATGGCGGCCATCTTGTCGGCCAGCTCAGTTTGGGAGGAGGGGTCGGGGTCGGACTCCGTCCCCAAGCAGCCGGGGTCCGTGCTCATCGCCATGACGACTGGACTACAGTAGGAGGAGCAAAAGGAGAGGGAGAAGGCAGGGAGGAGGAGCTTGGAGGCAGGGAGGGAGGGGCCGGTGGAGTGCTTTCATCAACCGCTCACCCTCACCACCCCTCCACGTGGGTCTGCAGCCTGAGAAAACTGAAGAAAAAGAGAAAAAGAGAAAAAAAAACCTTATAATCAATGAAGGCTGCTTCTTTTAATATGCTGAGGAGTGTTCTGCTCTATGTAAATGAGCTATGTTCTGATTGGCTGCCCTGTATTGCGCCTTTTCAAAACTATTCTAACTATTTTTACACAGAAAGTAAGTAAGTAAGTAAGTTTTGTTTATAAAGCACTCTTTACACAGCCTACACTGACCAGAGTGATGTACATAAAAAGTCTAATGACTACACATTAATAAATACATAAATAGTGACGTGAACAATGCAGAAGGGGTACCCACTATATTCACTGCACGCCACTGTGAAGCTTATAGGCAGAGATAAAAACAAAATGTATTCTATTAAAAAAATATCAAGAACAGTGTGGTAGAACAAATTCTGATGGGGACAAAAGCAGTGAGTCCCTGATAAATCACAGTATCGATATACACATTATTTGTAATTTAATTGTATGTAAAGTCCACCAGAAGCATGATGGGAAATAATCTCAGAAAGAATCTAGTTGCGGTCTTGCAGTTAGTGATCCCCAGTCTTTGTAAAATCTTACCCTGTGATTATTATGTGAGTAAAAAGTCTGTGAAGAGTCTAGGGGTGGGCGATATGGCCCTAAAATAATATCATGATATTTCATGGTATTATCGCGATAACGATACTCTTGGCGAAATGACAAAAAAAAAATAAAAAATACACTACTGCAACAAAACGAAACTTACATTTTATTATTGTATATAATATGATATGGCACACCTCTAACTGAGATATTAAATATATAAAATACAAGAATTTTAGCAAATTTGTAACAGAAGTCAATGATCCAGAATGTCATGATACTAATAATAATGCACTCCAAATATCTCCATATATCCAGGATTAAAGAAAAATAAATAATACTGGACAGATATAATCTGTCTCTAGTAGATATATAATAGGAAATTAGAAATGTGTGAATTTTTCTTTCGCATAAAACAGCAAAAAGTAGCACCCTGATGTGATGAATAGGGGTGGGTGATATGGCACAATATTTCAAGGCATAATATTCACGATATTCAAAAATGTTGTTGATATTATCGTGTACGATACAATATGGCACACCACTAGACGAGTATTTAGATGTGATAGAGAGTCAGACTTCAGTCTGTTAAAAGTCTTCTCAGTCTTTTCAGAGTCATGTAGTGTATGGACAGCTTAATGCAGTCTCTTGTGGTCACAGTCACGACTGTGTTACAGTCTAAAAGAGTCTGGAATCCTGGGAAGAATAGATCCACCAAGCAAGCGAAAAAATAATAAACTTTCAAGCACTAACTGAACCGGAACGCAGAGATCTGAACAAGTATAAAGTCGCAAATAAGACAAATTAGACAACAAGTTTCCACTTCTGTGCACTGCCAGGCTGCGGTCAGCTTAGCCGCCAGACGCTCTCCCATATAACACCCCCCTCCCATCCCCTTTCACATGCAGCTCGACGACAACCAGAAGTATTACAGTCATTATGTGGAGGGTGTGAATCAAGCCTCAGCCAGACACTCATCCACACCATCACCAGATAACTGGAGAAAAAATGTGTTGGAGAGAACTTTGCCATCAGAGTTAAGATAATTAAGACTAAATACTGCGGATAAGATGTGTGTGTGTGTGTGTGTGTATTTTTCCTTTTAAAATCATACAGAACTTTGCTCTGCTTTACGCGTAGTTGAAATGTGTGCCTGTAATGGTAACACTTTATTATACTGTTCCATAGTTAATAGGTAACTAAGCAGGAACTAAGCAGTAACTAATTAATAGTGCTGCATTAACACCTAAATATTTTCTATTAACTACCAGGGAGTACTGAATAATTACTCAGTAGATAGTACTGAACTAATGATTATAGTAGTTCACTATTAACTCCACAATAATTACTGAGACTTACATATCTCCCAGAGAACTACTTACTAATGATGTCTCCTTTATAATAACTACTTATTAATTACTGCTCAAATCAAAATTAATTACTGAAAACCCTTACATGCCACCTGGGGAACTATAGATCTAAATCAGGCATATTTGAGTTAAATGCATAATAATTGAAGGCATATTTGAATTAAGCAAGTGACACCATTTGTAGTAGTGGTAACCTTAATTACCTTATTATCCTCAGTTCCTTCCAAATATTAGCAACATATAGTAAAATACTTCAGTGTGTATTACTCTGCTTAACCATCAATTTTTGGAAGAAAAAAACAACATTATAACGTTATATTATTGCATAGAAGACATTGATGAAAGTTCTCCAGAAGGCATCTAAGACTCTAAGAATGACTGTAAGACTGTAATAATGTAACAATCATTGCTTTAATATTAGGTTTCAGCCTTATAAAAGTGCATCTTCAGTGTTTGCAGTCTCACAGAGATTTATTTAACTGCGCATTATTAGGGTAATTACGGTAATTTCACAGCGGACGCAGCTCTCCTGGTCCTTCGTGTAAATTCTCTGCTGTTTGCTGATGCTGCTGCTGGAGGAGGATTAAGAGAGACTCTGCTGCTTTCATATTTCTGTATTTGATTAAAAATAAACTAGTAATCAAGATATTGAGATATTTTCCAGCTGATTTTACCCCCGGATCAGAGGAGGACTCTTTGTGGGTTGTTAAACAGCTTTAGGATGTGTGTTAGCTAGCTAAGTTAGCTAAGTTAGCTAAGTTGTGTGTGTAGTTAGCGTTAGCCAGCTAAGTTAGCTAGGTTATGTGTGTGTTAGTTAACTGGCTAAGTTAACTAGGTTATGTGTGTGTTAGTTAGCTAGTTTAAATGTGTGTTAGTTAGCTAGGTTATGTGTGTTCGTTTGCTAGCTAAGTTAACTTTTATGTGTGTGTTAGTTAGCTAGGTTATGTGTGTGTTAGTTAACTGACTAAGTTAACTAGGTTATGTGTGTGTTAGTTAGCTAGTTTAAATGTGTGTTAGTTAGCTAGGTTATGTGTGTTCGTTTGCTAGCTAAGTTAACTTTTATGTGTGTGTTAGTTAGCTAGGTTATATGTGTGTTAGCAAGTTAAATGCGTGTGTGTTAGTTAGCTAGGTTAAATGTGTGTAAGTTAGCAAGCTAAGTTAGCTAGGGGAAATGTGTGTGTGTTAGCTAGGTTAATTGTGTTAACTAGGTTAAATGTGTGTTATTATTATTATTATTATTATTATTATTAATGTATATTTCCCTTTATAATACTGTGACATGATCTGCAGTAACTCCTAAAGAAGAACAGAAGTAACTTCTCAGTAATTAGTAATTAGTTAACATGTTTCTCACTTTATAATACTGTGGTATGATCTACAGTAACTCCTAAAGAAGAACACAGTAACTCCTCAGTCATTAGTAATGGGTTACCATGTGCTGCTGTTAACTCCCGAAAAAAGAAGACAGGGACCCCTTATTAATTATCTATGAAGAACACAGGGATGCCTAGTCTGTTATCTAACACAAATATTTATTCATTTAAACATGATTTCCCCCAGAATAAGGATGTTGGACACATCTCACAGTAAAGCTGTATGTGAGCCATCACTTCTACTGAGCACATCTCCAGGAGGACTGAAGAAGAGCACAGGTTTAGAATAAACACCTGTAACACACTGACATAATATTACAAAAATGGGGGTTAAGCAGATTACTGCACATTTCAGTGCGTCCAACATTTGGAAGATATTGAGCATACTAAGGTAAGTAAGGTTAATATATGATAAGCATACCTGTCAAGTCTCCCGTTTTGGCCGGGAAACTACCGTATTTTACTCCTCTTTCCCGCCGTCCTCCCGTATTAGTATTTTCCCGTAAATTTCCCGTATTATACTAAATAAAAAAAATATAGGCCACAGGCGACAATGCACTGTGTGTCTCTCAACCAATCGTGTTGCCGGTTCAGGGAGAAAGTCCCGCCTTTCAGGAGAAACAGCCAATCAGCTTGCTGGTTTTGCGGAGCGCAGTTTAGTGTGGGGGAAGCCCCGCCCCTCCCCTCGCTGTGAGTTCAGGCAGCTAGTCGGAGCAGCTGTCGTTAAAAATAATCTGGATATACGGAGATTTTTCTAAAAGAAAGGTAACTAACCATGTAAACTGTGATGAGATTGTTTCTGATAGCTGGTTAAAAAGACTCTTCTCTGAATCAAAACATAAATTAAACCCATTGTGTGTTTAATAAAATCCAGCTTGTGACTCAGTTAGCTTAACTTTAGAATTAGCTAGATAGATATTCAGGGATTGAGAAAAATCTACATACATATAATGCCCTGCCCTGATGTGCCTGATCAGCCAAAACCTATAATTTCCAAACTCTATTAGTTCAGGGCTAGTTTTAGGGTTTGTTAGAATTTGTTTAAATCTCAATTATTGTGGTGTAATGTATTATTTAGAAGGGGTAGAAGAGATGGTTGAGCTGGAGAGAGAGAAAATGTGAAGAGGGCTGAAATTAACTGAACTGATCAGGAGTGGACTGAACAATAGAAAGAAGTATTAATGAAATATTAGTAATTGTGTAGGCCCCTTAGGACTATTATTTACTTATGGAATATATCTGATCCATGTCCTTTTTGTAAATTTGCGCACCCTTCAATTTCAATTTTAAATCTATTAAATAAAAAAAAAAAATATATATATATATATATATATATATATATATTAATTTTTAGCCCTCGGTTGGGCTGTTGGGGCGGCGGAAAAAATCCCTTATTTTTGAGTCCAAAACTTGACAGGTATGTATGATAAGTGGTGTCACCGACTTTAATATCACCACTGGTAGAATAACCTGCAGTAGCAGATAAACACACTGATAGGGGCTAGCGGTCCGGCGCTGTGGAATTACCGTAATTACCCTAATAAAGGCACTAAAAGTCTGTGAGACTGCAAGGCTAAAGATGAACGTTTATAAGGTTGGTGCTGAAAATTAAAGCAGTGACCATTAAAACAAAATTGAGTACAGTCAGTCTTAGAGTCTTCTGGAGAACATAAATAATGTCTACTATGTAATAATATTACGTTATTTTTTAATTATTTTTTTTCTTTTAAAAATGGGGTTTAAGCTGATTACGACACACTGTAGTATTTCACTATATGTTGCTAATATTTGGAAGATAATGATGATAATAAGGTAATTAAGGTTACTACTACTACAAATGGTGTCACTCAAATATGCCTTTAATATCACCACTGGTAGAATAATTGTTTGTGTAGACTGATTTAGATCTATAGTTCCCCAGGTGGGATATAAGAGTTTTCAGTAATTAATGTTGATTTGAGCAGTAATTAATAAGTAGTTATTATAAAGAAGACATCATTAGTAAGTAGTTCTCTGGGAGATATGTAAGTCTCAGTAATTATTGTGGAGTTAATAGTGAACTACTATAATCATTAGTTCAGTACTATCTACTGAGTAATTATTCAGTACTCCCTGGTAGTTAATCTATCTATCTATCAAAATATCAGAAAAGATGCAGAGCTTTCAGACCTCAAATAATACAAAAAAAACAATGCATTTGCGTTTTCATGCATCTTGGCATGTTCTCCTCCACCAGTCTTACACACTGCTTTTGGATAACTTTATGTCACTCCTGGTGCAAAAATTCAAGCAGTTCAGTTTGGTTTAATGGCTTGTGATCACCCAGCTTCCTCTTGATTATATTCCAGAGGTTTTCAATATGGTAAAATAAAAAAAAAAATCATCATTTTAAATGGTCTCTTATTTTTTTTCCAGAGCTATATAATTGAATTTTTCTTTCATTAAAACTTAGACACTCTAACCTCCCTAAGTCCTGTATTAGACTTACTAAAGTTACTGCTTCCTGTTTACGTTGTAGATACATCCAACACATCCATAATTCTTAATATTTAGTAAGTATCAGTAAGTATCATCCTAAATTGTCTTGTGATATATATTGTAATATTATTGTATTGTGAGATGCCCTGTGATTCCCACCCATAATCCTAAATATAATGGTAAAACATGGGTTCCTCACACTTTAGCATATTCTATGCTTTAATATCAGCATTGCCAATTCCTCCCACTTGCTAGGACACCACATATCACACAATGCAAAGTGCTGGAAGGGTAAAGCCAGGCACGGTCACAGAGCCACAGAGCCAGCTGCTTCTTTTCCAACTGCCGCTAATGCTACGTCACTGGACAGATGAAGGTGTTTGGTGAAGAATGCTACCTTTACATAAGCTAACAGACGCCTCCACCGGCTCGCACTGTGCTGAGTCATGTGGGAGAGAAGGGACCCAGAGAGTAAATGAGGACAGTTAGGCTCTCTATACAACCATGGACAGCTATAGCTAACAGCTTTCACCAGAGACTGGACTTCCTGTGTCCTGATTACTGAGCCAAGACTTAGACTTTGGAGGTTTTCACACCTGGAAGCCCATATTTGTGTTAAATTGCGTGTATTGTTTCATACTGCAGATTTTGATTGGTTTGTAAAATGTTGTCAGTTCCATGAATTGCTATTTGAAGTGTTGAGCTGAATTCTACTTACTTACTTACTGACAATTTTACTTATATAGTGCACCATAAGGATGCTTACAACTGATTACATTCTACACACACTAGTGGGAAGCAGCAGCCAAAATAGTAGGTCAAAAAGTATGCTGTGGACCACGGTCAAGACCCAAGGATAGGGCTGCACGATATATTGTTTAGGCATCATCATCACGATGTGATATAGTCACATCGCAGGACGTGTGATGTCACTTAAGGCAGGGGTGTCCAAACTTTTTTTGTTGGGGGCCAGAAGGAGAAATATATTTGAAGTCACAGGACACACTCTGTAATAAAACAAATAATGAAATATACCACTTTAAATAATACTTTTTTCCTGATTATTTCATTTTCACAACATTTTACTTGACTTACTATCTTTATCTTTGACAGTGTTGTGTAAACTAAGATTTTTCAAATTGATGTTTAATTTCATGATGTCTCTTAGTATTAAACTCCTTAATTACGGCAACTTCTAGACTCTTTGGCCCGTTTTTCTGCGCTAGAAATGCGCACTCTCTCCGGGCCGCAAATGGCCCGCGGGCCGTAGTTCGGACACCCCTGACTTAAGGCAATTAAATCAAACACGTCATGTTGCACGAGACAGCACCCAGGTGGGGACGGGGCTGGTGATGTCATGGACCCTGCATTGTATAATATTGTGATATATATATATATATATATATATATATATATATATATATATATATATATATATATATATAGTCGAAAAAAGAACTTTTTCAATGTAAAATTTTTCCAATATCGTGCAGCCCTACCCAAGGAGCAGGATTTGGTCCAGACAAAAGAGGTGGTCTTGGTCTTGTCTAACTCAATTTGTTAGTTTGATTTGTTCGCAGTGTAAAAGCAGTTGTAGGAAGTTGAGACTGTTAAGGCTGTCTTCAACCATTCAGCAACAAAGGAAGAAAAAGAACCAGTGTTGTGCCAAAATCTGAACCCCCTTGGCGTTCATGCACATCGCACAGCAGTATGGGTACAACAGATTTTGGTGATGGTGATTCCTCTATCTACTGTAACTGTAGATTAACCTCTTTTAAAGGTATAGCCTTTTAAAAACAGTGGCTTGTTCTTCTCCCAGCACTGGTGTCTTGAGTTCAAGGGTTCAAGAAGCTGCAGCCAATTGCATACTCTAGCTTACTCTCAACCCGAAACAACCTGGAAGACTGCATCTGCATCTGGGCATATATTTTTTAGGGTATTCAATTTTTATGGGCAATTAACAATATCCAATTTACCCAAGCTCCATGTTTTTGGACTGTGGAAGGAGAAAACCCATACAGACACAGGGAGAACATGAAAACTTCACCCAGATAGGGAACCCAAGACCCCTACAGGAGGTTAATCTACAGTTATAGTAGATATAGGGATCACCAGCAAATCCATACTGTACCCATAATGCAATGTAATGTGCATGAACATCAAGGGGATTCAGATTTGGCACAACACTGGTTCTTTTCTTCTTCTATTGCTGAATGGTTGAAAACAGCCTTAACAGTCTTTACCTCCCGTTATTGATTTTACACTGCAAACAAACCGAACCAAAGAATTCAGTCAGACCAAGACCAAGACCACCTCTTTTGTCTGGACTAAATCTTTGTCCTTGGGTCTTGACAGTGGTCCACAGCACTGAAGGTCTGAAGGTCCAGTCCAAACAAGCTAGGTGTGAAGGCACCCTAAGACCTTGGTGAAACTTCACAGAAGTATTTGTTTGTTTTTGTGCAGACAGTTAAGACTTCTGAGCATCACAGCAGTTCAACTCATCTCAACTCTCTGGTCATCGCAAAGAGCAAAAAACAGACACACACACACACACACACACACACACACGTCTCTCGCTGCAGTCAGCACCATCGCTTGCTTTCAGGGCACCTCAGGCATCTTCAGATCAGCCTGTCTGCTCTCACACAACTCAACACCTGACAGCCCAGAGTTTCTACAGACTGACCAATTACCCCAGAGCTGTCTCCACCACCTCACCCAAACTGCCAGATCAGGAGATCAAGAGAGGGAGAGGATCTCCTGTCTCTCGCTCGCTCCTGTCTCTCATACCAGTCTCTCCTGTCCTCCGTCTCTCTTACGCTTGCTGTTGTGGTGATCACAGACAGCAGGTAATCTACTGCAGGAGAATCAGAGCAGTGCTGGACAGCTGGCTGAACAAATTGTTTCACATACAAAAGAGACACTCCTCAAACATAGAGAGAGAGACAGAGAGAGAGAGAGACAGAGAGAGAGAGAGAGAGAGACAGATGACAGATATAGATATGTACAGAGAGTAAGGATATGGTATGAACTAAACAAATAAATAGGCAGATAGACAGACAGACAGATTAGCAGAAAGACAAACAGATGAAAAGATGGCCAAATAAAGAGTAAGACAGAAAGTATTTGACAGTCAGACACAGACTGTCAAACAACGTGAATACAAGATAAACACACAGACAGATAGAACAGATAGAAAGACACACAGTAACAGATAGACAGGTTGATATTTAGATAAACAGTCAGACATTTCAACTACTGACCAATATAAGTATATGAGAATGAAAGATATTTGGACAAATGGACAGACAGACAAGATAGAAAGGCAAACACAGTTAGACAGAAAAGCAGATAGACAGACATGAAGGCGGAAGAGGAAGGGAAGGGAAGAATATAAGTCAATATGAGAGACATATGGACAGGCAGACAGATAGAGAGCTAGACAGGAGTATACAATAAAAAAATGTTGATAAGACCAGAGAGAGAGAATACAGAAAGACAGAGAAGACAGAGAAAATAAAGAGAGAAGACAAAGAGAGGGAGAGAGAAGACAAAAAATAAAAGACAGAGAAAGAAGAGAGAAGACAGAGAAAAAAGACAGAGGAGAGAGAGAGAGAGAGAGAGAGAGAGAGAATAAAGTGAGAGAAGACAGAGAGGGAGAGAGAAGAAAAAGAGAAAGAAGAGAGAGAAAGGGAGAGAAGACTCAGAGAGAGAAGACAGACAGAAAGAAAAAAGAAAGAGAGAAAAGAGAGACAGTGGACAAAAAAGAGAGAGAAGACAGAGACAGAAAACACAGAGAGAGAGAAGACAGAGAGAAAGAAAACAAAGAGAGAGAAGACAGAGAAAAGAGAGAGATAGAAGACAGATAGAGAGGAGACAGAGAGAGAGAAGAAAGAAGACAAAGAGAGAGAAGACAAAACGAGAGAGAAGACAGAGAGCGAGAATGAAAAGAGAAATAATACAGATAAAGGGAGAGAAGAGGGAGAGAGAGAAAGGACAGAGAGAGGGAGAGAAGACACAGAGATGACAACAGAGAGTGAGAGAATAAAAAGAGAAAGAAGACAGAAAGGGAGAGAAGACAGAGAGAAGAAAGACAGAGAAAGAGAAGACAAAGAGAGAGAAAAGACAGAGAGAGGGAGAGAGGTGGTAAACTCACTGACCCGCCTTCCAGTCTGTTGAGCTGCTTCTCATCAGGAATATTGTTAATCAATGAGAGCGGTGCTGGAGACTCCTCCACCTCCACCTCCACCAGCAGCAGCAGCAGCACCACCGGCTCTGCACTGGTCTCAGAAGAAGGTAAACGGAATGACGCAAGCGCAACTAAAGCAAAGTAGAAGATCTGTCTGTAACCCTGGTAAAATAAGCACTCTTTGGGTAAAGCCATTCTGAGGAGCCTGTGTGTAGACCCCTCCCACTTTTCCCTCTCTCCCACTCTCCCCTCTCTCCACCCCCCTCCTTCTCTCTCTACCTTGCTCTCTCCCAGCGTGTGTGTGCTGCACGGAGCTGGAGATAAATGTCCATTTTGTGTGTGAGGAAATATTGAGTAAAGACGCTGTTTAAACTGTACTACAGTGAAACACAAGTACCCTCGTTGGAGATTTTTTAGTTATCAACCGAGTTGGATAAACTTTTGCGCTGTTTGATTGAGGGAGACTCCGGTGAGTTCATATATTGCTGATTAGGAAAGAGTTTGCTAATATAACTTAGTGTTTTCATGTTCTAAGCTGTTAAAAGTGTTGATAGTGAAGTTAGAAGGTTATTAAAACAACCGGAGTGAGAAATATGTGAGATAAGGTGCTGTGAAATGACTGAGTTCAGTAACGTTATTAATTTGTAGGCTAAGCCAGCGTTTTGTTTATATGTGTATATATGTGATTATAAGTGTGTATTTTTGCTCTTTACTCGGTTAGAGACACGTTAAGATGAATATTCGCTCTATACAGACTTACTTAACAAAGTCCTGTATTATATAGGTTGTTTTAATAGACGGGAGAAACGAGTGAACTTGTCAAATCCAAGATGGCGAGCCAACCCTGAAACTACGATCCCCAGAATCCTATGCGAGCGTTTTCCCGCCACCC
Organism: Astyanax mexicanus; assembly: GCF_023375975.1. Taxonomy (NCBI): domain Eukaryota; kingdom Metazoa; phylum Chordata; class Actinopteri; order Characiformes; family Acestrorhamphidae; genus Astyanax; species Astyanax mexicanus. Next base: position 14,306,394 of record NC_064408.1, read on the forward strand.
GAGCCCCAACGGCGCCTCGAGGAGGGAAACAGATAAGAGGAGCAGAGTCACACACACACACTCTCAAAAAAAAAAACGTAGTCTACCCGGGTAGTGAAGAGACACACTTTTTTCTGACAATAGCAAACTCAAATCATAAAAAAAAAAAGAAGAAGAGACACGGACTGAAACAAACATAAAAAAGGGACTGTTGGGTTTTTTTGAACATTTAAATGCTGTTTCACAAAGAAGATTGTGATTAGTAAATGAGTTCTGTAAGGGTTGTTGAGCAGATTGTGTTCTGATTTACTTGATACTGCATAGATGCACTGTATTTCTTTATTTTGAGGTTTTGGATTTTGTTTTGTTTATTAACTCATTCGGTGAATTTACAGTATTAAGCCCCATTGAATTAAGCCACATCCCCTTTTTATTATTTTTTCCTTTCCCCATTTAATTTCATCCACACCCATATTCTCTTCATAGTCACTAAAGGTACGTTTTATTTATTTTTGTTCTTTTAATAAATAACCTGCATCTTGAACTCTGTATAAATATCCCGGTCTGTTGTATTTTAATCAAAGCCCTCCGAGCGAATCTAAAGAGTCTTCTGATACTGGTCCAACCCCGGATTTACTGCCTATATATTTTTCTATTGTAATACTGTTGTATAAAATTTCTGATATTTTGTGAACTAGCTAATGTGGCTGCTGCGTTGCACATAACGAGTGCTACATCGCTTATTGTGGCGAGCCAGCCAGGAGGGTTTTAGACTATTTGCAACCAGACTACTTTAATATTTTACACATTTACAAATTTTTCCCTTTTATTTAAATATTTGGGTCATATGTCCATTATGGATATTGAGTTGCATGGTGTAAATGTTAGCAGGTCACTATATGTTTCTGGTCTCTCAGGTAGCGAAACACAGGATGAAATAGTAGCTGTACTAGATAAATATGGTACTATAACCAAAGTTGTCCAGCTCCAGACAAAGCACACAGGTGAACCAATAGTCATTGTTGAGTTTAGTTCTGAAGCTCCCATTTTGGGACTTGAACCTGATTTCCCTGTTGAGATTCCTAGCGCAGCAAATGTCCAGTGGTTTCTTGATAGCATAAGCAACTTACCAGAGCTCCAACCTGCAGTTCAGGCTAGACATGTTGCAGAAAATGAGTGTAGGGATAGTGATTCTGACAGTTCCTCTGACACTAGTGCAAGTACAACCTTATCGCCTCACAAAGCACTTGTTAGTGCTAGCCCTACTCCCCTAAAGTCTTCCCAAAAAGCACAAAAACCATGCCAGGTTACCCCTGAACCCTTGAGTACTGACATGTTGAATCCTCCCGACATACAAAGGGTAGTAGTAGAACATGTTATTAGAAATGAATCACTGCCAGCACAGAGTTATGGGTCTAAATGGCTACGAACCTTCTCAGGGAAGACACCAAAGCCACCTGGAGAGGTAGACTTTGAAACATGGTGCCTTCATGTCGAGCTTATGTTCCAAGACCATCTTCCTGTCGATGCTCAGAGGAGGAAGATTTTAGAGAGTCTTCTCCCACCAGCAGCAACAGTAGTAAAGCAGCTTGGTCCATCTGCTCATCCAGAAGAGTATGTCACCCTGCTTGAATCTGCTTATGGTTTCATTGAAGATGGAGAAGAAATTTTCGCAAAATTCTTGAATACCCACCAAAATTCTGGAGAAAAACCCTCTGATTATCTCCAAAGACTACAAGTTCTTCTTGGTTCTGCAATCAAAAGAGGAGGTGTAGAACAGTCTAATGCAAAACGCCACTTACTAAAACAATTCATCCGTGGTTGTTGGGATCACACCCTCATACTTAGTTTGCAGTTGGAAGCAAAGCTCAGTAATCCCCCAGGTTTTGCACAGTTTCTTCTCTTACTCCGAACTGAAGAAGACAGAAGGTCTTCCAAACTTGAAAGAATGCAACGTCATTTCAGCAATTCAAAGCAAAAGCCATCCTTGAATTTTCACTCTGCACTGGAAATGTCCCCACGGTTAGATCCTCATGCTGAAACACTACAAAAATACATGTGTGAGACAGAACAGCTAAGGAAAGAGCTTGCTGATGTAAAGCTACAGCTCAGAGAACAAAAATCAAAGAAAGAAAACAGAGATTCCCTAAAACACACAAGCCAAGAAAGTTCCTCTGGTGTTCAAGCTAACTCTTTGTCTTACCAAGCACCTCCCAGACCCAGAGCTGTTCCCCCTGTCCATCAGGCTATGCCTCCATCTCAGCCAAAAGCCTGGTTTTGTTTCAGATGTGGACAAGATGGTCATATTGCACGGCAGTGTGTTGAAGCCATGAATAAGTCGCTGGTTGACCAAAAGTACAAAGAGCTACGAGCAAAACAAGATGAGTGGAAGCTTAGACATGGCCAGTCGTTAAACAGGCCAGGGTCCCAGAGAGTCAACCTTGCAGCAATCTTATTGATGGACTAGTAGGCCCTAAATGCATGGCCACTGTCATTATTGAAGGCAACAAGTGTCAGTCTATTCTCGATTCCGGTTCTCAGGTAACCACACTGTCAAAGTCTTTTCATGAGCAGTACTTATCATCACATCCTATACTTCCTTTAAATGACCTCCTCGAAGTAGAAGGTGCTGGAGGCCATGTTGTTCCCTATCTCGGCTATACTGCAGTTAGCATTCATTTTGACAGCAGCATTACTGGACAGCCAACTGAAGTACACACACTGGCTTTAGTCATACCAGACTGTAGGTCCAATATTGCTATTCCTGTGCTTATCGGCACAAACACCTTGGACATGCTTTATAGTTCCTCTCTCTGTTCTGACCTTGCATCCAATGGGTGTAAAGGGACCCATGCTTATTCTGCTCTTTTCAAGAACCTATGTCGTAGACACCAAGCAAATCAAGAAGGCGGCAGAGTCGGTAAAGTGAGATTACAGAGCAAGAGCAATGTTGTCATCTCTGCAGGACAGAAAGTTGCCTTGTCAGGCTATGTGAGAAATGTGCTACACACACCAGGATCTCCGTTACTGGTTGAGCCACCAGTTCTGCCGAGTTTGCCCGGTGGTCTTGTTTCTTGTAGTTATATCATGACCAGTCCCTCCACAAATTCTTTTAAAGTTCCTGTTCTGATCAAGAATGAAACTGACCATACCATATCCATTCCTGCAAAGCGCGTTATAGCTGAGCTGTTTGTACCGAAAGCTGTTTCTCTTCCCCAGTCCCAAAGAGTTTCAGAGACCAAGTCTCATGAGCATCCTTCAGCCTCCTGTAGCTTATTAGCTCCTGTTGGTGGTCAGAGCATGATTTCGTTCGACTTGGAAGAATCTCAATTGAGTGCTGAGTGGAAAGACAGAATAACTGCAAATCTAAACTCCATTCCTGAAGTGTTTGCCAATGGTGACCTAGATTATGGTCATACTACTGCAGTCACACATCGTATTCGGCTATCTGACCCCACACCATTTAAGCAAAGAGCTAGGCCTATCCATCCATCAGATTATGAAGCTGTGCGACTTCACTTAAAAGAACTACAAGATGCAAACATAATCCGAGAATCAGAAAGCTCTTTTGCGTCACCTGTGGTTGTCGTCAAAAAGAAAAGCGGCGCTATCAGACTTTGCGTCGACTACAGGAAGTTAAACAGCCAGACTATAAAAGATGCTTATGCATTGCCCAATATTGAGGAAACTTTCTCAGCATTACATGGTTCCAGATGGTTTTCAGTCATGGATTTAAAGTCAGGATACTATCAAGTGGAAGTGGAGGAGGAAGACAAACATAAGACGGCCTTTGTTACTCCTATGGGGTTCTGGGAATTTAATCGGCTTCCTCAAGGGGTGACTAACGCTCCAAGTACCTTCCAACGTGTCATGGAAAAGTGCATGGGAACTATGAATTTGAAGGAAGTGTTGGTCTTTCTGGACGATTTAATCGTTTTCTCTGACACCTTGGAAGAACACGAAAGTCGTCTGATGCGTGTACTAACAAAGCTGAAAGATTTCGGACTTAAACTTTCCCCAGAAAAATGTCACTTCTTCAGAAGGTCTGTTCGTTACCTCGGTCATATTGTCTCAGAAGATGGGGTTGAGACGGACCCTGAGAAGATATCCGCCCTGACAACTTGGCCTAAACCTAGAAATATCCGTGAGCTCAAATCTTTTCTTGGCTTCACAGGGTACTACAGGCGTTTTGTCAAGGACTACTCAAAGATTGCACGCCCATTAAATGATCTGACTGTTGGCTATATTCCCCAGAAACGACGCTCAAGGGGGAAACCCCACCAACTTGTCGACCAAGATTCTGGAGGACCACTCCAAGAAAAGTGGAATGAAAAGTGTGACGAAGCATTTAACACGCTCATTGAGAAATTGACAACTGCTCCCATCCTAGGTTTTGCAAATCCACATCTACCCTATGTTTTACATACAGACGCCAGCGTTCAAGGGTTAGGCGCAGCACTTTATCAGCAACAAGATGGGCAACTTAGAGTCATAGCCTATGCTAGCAGAGGGTTGTCCTATTCAGAGAAAAGGTATCCTACCCACAAATTAGAATTTTTGGCTGTAAAATGGGCAGTCACTGACAAATTCTTTGATTATCTCTATGGAGCAGAGTTCACCATCATGACCGACAATAACCCCTTGACGTATGTTCTAACATCGGCTAAATTGGATGCTGCCGGACACAGATGGTTAGCTGCATTGTCAACCTTTAATTTCAGCATAAGATATAGAGCTGGAAAAAGAAATCAAGATGCTGATGGACTTTCTCGTCGCCCTCATGCTCAGCTAGAATCTGACTCAAGTTTACAAGCTGAGGATGACAGAGTTAAGCAGTTCCTTTCTCGCCTCATAGAAGACGATCAACCAGTCTTCCCACAAGAAGCTGTTAAAGCTGTCTGTCAGATACATCTGTACAAGTCCAACTGTGTGGATAACACCCCAGCCATCATTGAATGCCTTGCTATGAATGTCGATGCCATTCCGACAGAGTATACATGCACTGAACTGATCCCTGGGTCTAGTACATTACCCTCAATGTCTCAACAAGACTGGATTTCAGAGCAACGAAATGATCCAGCCATCAATCGCGTTATTTCTCTAATAACTTCTGGGAAAAGAGTGTCTTACAGAGCCAAACAGCGAGAAGACAGAGAAGTGCAGTTGTTGCTGAGAGTAAGAGATCAGCTTGTCCTAGACAATAATGTGCTCTATCGAAGGCGAATGGTTAGAGGTGAGCCGTCTTTTCAGCTCGTTCTTCCAAAAACGTATCGCCAAATAGCTCTTGACAATCTCCATGATTCCATGGGACACATGGGAATTGACAGAACACTTGATCTTGTCCGTACCAGGTTCTACTGGCCACACATGCAAGTTGAGGTGGAAAAGAAAGTCAGAACCTGTGAACGCTGTATTCGTCGAAAAGCTGCTGCGGAAAGAAGCGCTCCGCTTGTCAACATTAGAACTAGCAGACCTATGGAGTTAGTCTGTATTGATTACCTCTCATTAGAGCCAGATCGTAGAGGGACGAAAGACATTCTTGTTATCTCTGACCATTTCACGAAGTATGCAGTCGCTGTTCCCACTTCGGACCAAAAAGCGAAGACCGTGGCCAAGACTCTATGGAACAGTTTTTTCATTCACTATGGATTCCCTGAACGGCTACATAGTGATCAAGGTCGCGATTTTGAGTCTGCTTTGATAAAAGAGCTGTGTCAACTACTTGGAATTAAAAAGACTCGTACCACTCCCTACCATCCGAGAGGAAATCCAGTTGAAAGGATGAACAGGACTCTCCTTAGTATGCTAGGAACCCTCCAGGAAGTGGATAAAGGGAGGTGGCGTGATTTTGTGCAACCGTTAGTTCATGCTTATAATTGTACAAAAAACGACACGACTGGATTTTCCCCATATCAGCTCATGTTTGGTAGAGACCCTAACCTACCAATTGATCTTGCTTTTGGACTTCCCAGAGAACAGACTGCTACAATTCATTCAGAGTATGTCAAGAACTTGAGAGAAAGCCTAAGGGAAAGCTACAAACTTGCAGTTGAGCATAGCGAGAAAAATGCTTCCAGGAACCGAGCACACTATGACAAAAGAGTTCGTGAATCTGTCCTTGAACCTGGAGACAGCGTTCTCGTCCGAAACGTAGGTCTAAGAGGAAAGCACAAATTAAGTGACCGATGGAGTCAAGAAGTCTACAAGGTTGTGAAACAGATTGGTGATTCCCCTGTGTATGTTGTCGCTCCAAAAACATCTGGAGGACCAGAAAGAACTCTGCACAGAGACTTGTTACTGCCTTGTGGATTCCTCGCTCAAATGCCAGATACCAATAAAAGCGCTGAAGTAGTTGAGGCTGAGCCACCCGCTACTCATTTAGATGTTGATGTTTCAGAAACTTTAATGGAGGATGAAACGCCTGAAGGTGATACTGATGAAGAAGACTATTCTGTTCAAGAATTCTTTCCCAAAGATGGCATTGTAGTTGAAACAAGGATCTATCCAGTAACTGGAGAAAGACAAGTTCAAAGTCTAAGCCCAGATGTTGAAGTTTTCTGTCCAAAGACTTTGGAAACTTGCAATGTCTCAAGAGAAGTCCCAAGCACAAGTGAAATCCTTGAAAAGACTCTTCCTGATACAGAGTCACAAGTACATTCAGTCCAAGAAACCAGTCAAGACAACGTGTGTAAAGAACCACCTGTACCTGTTGTATCTGAAAGTTCTTTAGAAAGAGTCAAGCCTGATTCTTTAGATGTAAAACATGACATTGACATTGACAATGATGCATCTATAGTGCAGCCTGAGTGTCCATCAGTTACACTTACTGAAACTGAACCAATTACTGTTCAGCCAAAGTCTGTAGTAGAAGCAGAGTTAAGAAGGTCTACTAGACAGAGGTCAGTCCCAGAGAGGTTAACTTATCAGTCACTGGGAAATCCACTAGTCTTAGTGATGCAGTCTTTATTCAGTGGACTTGATAAGGCTTTTACTCAAGCTTTGAACCCAGAAAACCTTGAACTTGCTCAGCTTATAGCTGGTAATGAAAGTTAAAGTAACATGCAGGGACGCATGTAGATTCTAGGCGGGGAGGATGTAACCCTGGTAAAATAAGCACTCTTTGGGTAAAGCCATTCTGAGGAGCCTGTGTGTAGACCCCTCCCACTTTTCCCTCTCTCCCACTCTCCCCTCTCTCCACCCCCCTCCTTCTCTCTCTACCTTGCTCTCTCCCAGCGTGTGTGTGCTGCACGGAGCTGGAGATAAATGTCCATTTTGTGTGTGAGGAAATATTGAGTAAAGACGCTGTTTAAACTGTACTACAGTGAAACACAAGTACCCTCGTTGGAGATTTTTTAGTTATCAACCGAGTTGGATAAACTTTTGCGCTGTTTGATTGAGGGAGACTCCGGTGAGTTCATATATTGCTGATTAGGAAAGAGTTTGCTAATATAACTTAGTGTTTTCATGTTCTAAGCTGTTAAAAGTGTTGATAGTGAAGTTAGAAGGTTATTAAAACAACCGGAGTGAGAAATATGTGAGATAAGGTGCTGTGAAATGACTGAGTTCAGTAACGTTATTAATTTGTAGGCTAAGCCAGCGTTTTGTTTATATGTGTATATATGTGATTATAAGTGTGTATTTTTGCTCTTTACTCGGTTAGAGACACGTTAAGATGAATATTCGCTCTATACAGACTTACTTAACAAAGTCCTGTATTATATAGGTTGTTTTAATAGACGGGAGAAACGAGTGAACTTGTCAAATCCAAGATGGCGAGCCAACCCTGAAACTACGATCCCCAGAATCCTATGCGAGCGTTTTCCCGCCACCCGAGCCCCAACGGCGCCTCGAGGAGGGAAACAGATAAGAGGAGCAGAGTCACACACACACACTCTCAAAAAAAAAAAACGTAGTCTACCCGGGTAGTGAAGAGACACACTTTTTTCTGACAATAGCAAACTCAAATCATAAAAAAAAAAGAAGAAGAGACACGGACTGAAACAAACATAAAAAAGGGACTGTTGGGTTTTTTTGAACATTTAAATGCTGTTTCACAAAGAAGATTGTGATTAGTAAATGAGTTCTGTAAGGGTTGTTGAGCAGATTGTGTTCTGATTTACTTGATACTGCATAGATGCACTGTATTTCTTTATTTTGAGGTTTTGGATTTTGTTTTGTTTATTAACTCATTCGGTGAATTTACAGTATTAAGCCCCATTGAATTAAGCCACATCCCCTTTTTATTATTTTTTCCTTTCCCCATTTAATTTCATCCACACCCATATTCTCTTCATAGTCACTAAAGGTACGTTTTATTTATTTTTGTTCTTTTAATAAATAACCTGCATCTTGAACTCTGTATAAATATCCCGGTCTGTTGTATTTTAATCAAAGCCCTCCGAGCGAATCTAAAGAGTCTTCTGATACTGGTCCAACCCCGGATTTACTGCCTATATATTTTTCTATTGTAATACTGTTGTATAAAATTTCTGATATTTTGTGAACTAGCTAATGTGGCTGCTGCGTTGCACATAACGAGTGCTACATGTCTATCACAGCAGACCTGCTCCTGACCGCCTACAGACAGGAAACATACAGATGGCCTGAATGACTAAGAGGAGAGGCCAGATTAAAAAACACAATCTTCAAACTTCTAACGCTAACGTCAGGAGACCCACTCTCAATTAGACAGATTTAGGCCACGCCAAGTACTCCCTCTCTCTCCCTCTCTCTCTCTCTCTCACACTTTTCTCTCTCAAGGTTACCCAAAACACACGGGCGTTTAGAGCCGCTTTCACTCTCCACGCTCCCTCGAGAGTCTCACATTTCAAGGCGAGAGAGCGGAGCCTCGGATCTCGCAACGGGTCGGCCGCCCTCATGCATCACTGTTCTGGTCACAGAGCGATCGCTTTTCCATTTCCTTCCTCCATCAGGGGTCAGCTGGGGGCGAGGCGGCGCAGACACGGAATAAAGAGCTCTATAGAGGAGCCATGTAACGTTCAGCCAGTGATTACAGCTCTGTACAAAACCACTAGCGCACTCTGAGCTAAATCAGAACATTCATTTATTCCAGTTCCAGTCAGAGTAGCCATTAACTACTTAATCATTTTTCAGATTTTAAGATATTTGGATCCTTAAAAAACATGTAAATCTGGTACCACTTTAAAATAAGACTACCTTTATAAAGGTGTTATGAATGGTTTATAAAGGAGATTATTAATGGTTATTAATTAGGCTGCAAATACTTTAAAACTCATTTACAATAAGCAGTTACTAAATAAAGAAAACAGCATAGATAGAAATGACAACAGTGAGTTAAAAAAAATGGCAAAGTAGTGATTCCGCATTAATTTCTACTGTCAAACCTCAGATCTTTCTAGATACTGATCTTACTTTGTGTTTTCCATCAATCAGCACTAAACTTGCCATATTATATATTATATATCTGTAAGCATGTTTAACTATTTACTATAATTTAAACAACTCAGTAGAATTAAATGACTAAGCAAACAACGGATCACTGATACCTTTTCAATTAATGTGTTGTAACTGCTTATCAATGGTTTTTAAGGCATTTACAACCTAGTCAAATACTTAATAATTTAACTAATTTATAAAGCATTTATAAACCCTTTATAAGGGTAGTCTTCTTTTAAAGTGGTACTGTAAATCTTAGCAAACCACCAGACCTGCCACTATCAGATAAACAGAATTTAGGGTGTTTTTATACACAAACACTATTCGGTTTGGTTAAAATAGGCTCTGGATTGTTCGCACTATTGGTGTGGTTTATTTTCAGCAGGTACGACGTTCTGAAAACAGTAATCACACTCGCGTGCAGACAAATACAACTGTACTGAGACCTGCTACAGAAGCTGGTTTTGGTCTCCAGAGCGGTGATGTTTGTTTGTTGTGAGAACATAATCCGACCTTGATCTGACCTGATCTTCCCCTTTAGATTTGAGCTAAACTGCTTTAAGCTGTTCAGGTGCAGTTTAACCTGATTTATTCTTCAAATAAATACTACAGTTACTAAATAATGCCAGCGTGATTGCAGTCAGTGGCTGCAGCTTCACGCTGCACAAATATACTGTACATGCTGGTCTGGAACACCATCTTGCTTCCATGCTAGACAGCTCTGACCAATCAGAGAAGACAAAGTGCATGCATGGTTTGTGGGGCGCAATTTGGTGAGGTTAGGTTTGTGCCACCAAACCGTGGTAGAAAACGTGCCAAGTAAACAATCTTATCAACTGGCATACATAAATATGTAAAAATGGCATACATTTTTAAACAGGCTGATGATATGGCTTCCGTATTTTTTTTGTACTATAATGCGCGCTTAAAATCCTTTAAAAAAAATAATTTTTCCAAAAACCAACAGTGCGCCTTATAATCTTAATTATTATGTATGAATTTTACCAATCAGGTTGCAGGGAGCAGTAAACACACTGCAGTGTTATACAGGAGTTTCAGTTTAGTGCTCCACCACCAAGACTGGAGCAGTATTAGCATTAGCCGCTAACCACACTAAGCGGTAGCTCTTTCACGTTCAGAGGTGAGTATTATTAACTTGTAGCCTGCTGCTACCCCTGGCTAGCACTGCTGGAACAGCATTAGCATTAGCATTAGCATTATCCGCTAACCACGTTAAGCTCTTAACCTAGTTTTATCGCCATTCAGAGGACAGTATTATCGACCTGAAGTCTGTGTGTTTACCGTGTTAAAACAAGCTATGTGGGATGGACCGCTACCTAATATTGCCCTGCTTACCAGAACACTCAGAGTTCCTCAGTCTACTGATTTCAGGTGGCATTTGGGACACCCCTCTAGTGCTAGCGGTTAGCTGCTAATTCTAATGCTTCTGCACCCAGCCTTAGAGCAAATGTGGAAATCTAAGGTTATTGCAAATAAACAGAAGCGCTTTACTCAACCAAATAAAAAAAAATAGGAGAGAAATGTGTGTAGATAAGTTAAGTTTTTTTTTTTTTTAAGAATTACGGTTGTGTTTACTTAGCTTACCTATACTTAATTTAGTTACCTCCCCACCACCACCCAACGGTGAGACCAGCTGCATTAGATGTAACATACATTAGATGTGACATAAAATATGGCGAAACCCCTGTTCCTTCCTAGTGTCACTTAATGTGCCGTATAATCCGGTTTGCCTTATGTATGAAAGTAGACCAGAAGATTTTGTTAGTACGAAAAATATGGTTCATATTGCAATATATAGTGTTAACAGGATGATGAAAATGCAGACTTGTTCCAGATTCACTGTTTATCAAATTGAATGACATGCCATTGCAATAGTCTATTGTCTATTAGACAATAGACTAGTGCTAGTGGTTAGCTGCTAAATCTAATGGTGCTGCACCCAGCCTTAGAGGAAATCTGGAAATCTAAGGTTATTGTAAATAAACAGAAGCGCTTTACTCAACCAAATAAATAGTTCTTAGGAGAGAAATCTGTGTAGATTAACATCCAGTGGTCGTTTTTACTTTTTAAGAAAATAAGTTTTTTTTTTTGTTTAAGAATTACAGTTGTGTTTACTTAGCTTAGCTATACTTAATTTAGTTACCTCCCCACCACCATCCAGCGGTGAGACCAGCTGCATTAGATGGAAAATATGGCGAAACCCCTGTTCCTTACTAGTGTCACATAATGTGCCTTATAATCCGGTGTGCCTTATGTATGAAAATAGACCAGAAGATTTTTAGGTACCACTTTAAAATTAGACTACCTTAATAAAGGGTTTATAAATGGTTTACAATTAGTTTATTAATGGTTACTAATTAGGTTGTAAATGCCTTACAAATCATTAATAATCAGTTATAACACATACATGGAAAGGGCAACAATATAGATGGCTGTGGGTTCACTATTTGACAAACAACAGATCATTGTTGCCCTTTCTACGTATGTGTTATAACTGATAATTAATGATTTTTAAGGCATTTACAACCTAATTAGTAACCATTAATAAACTAATTGTAAACCACTTATAAACCCTTTATAAAGGTAGTCTTATTTTAAAGTGGTACCGATTTTTATAGCACGAAAAATACATTACATATTGTAATATGAAATGTTAACAGGATAAGTAAAATGCATACCTGTTCCACATTCACTGTTTATCAAATTTAATGACATGCCATTGCAATAGTCTATTGTCTATTGTACTTTTGGGCCCCAAAATGCCTTGAAACAGTCCTGTTCAGCTATTCCGAGTAAAAGAAAGTTTAAGCAGGGATGTCCAAACTTTTGCACACTTCTTCAGTAACAAGACTAGAATCTCCCGCACTAAAACCTCTGAAGCATCTCCTCTAAACGTGAATAAAAACTCCACTCACTCCATTAATCTCTGAGAGCCGAGAGTCTGAGAGTGTTCTGGGAAAGTGGAGGTTGTATAACGGGAGCGTCTCTGGCGGTTGATCGATAGCGGAGAATGCTGCGACCCTCTAACTGCACTCCACCCGCCGCAGGTGGTCGTCCCGTTGCCCCTGACAACCGGCCATGCCAGGCTAACCCTGATGTACGGACAAATTGCAGGCTGTGCTTCACCTGAGCTCATTTCCTGCCCATTTCCCATCCAGCTCCATTAGACTGGACTCAAACAGTAATTAAACCCTAACGAAGGCCAAACAGACAGAGAGAGAGCTGTCCTGCTCAGAAGACTGCTGTGTGGAGACTGATTCAGGAGGACGTGGATCACCACAGAGAAGTGGCTAAGCAAACTGTGTCATGTAGGATTTCAGTCAATAATGGATACTATACTTATCTTTTGTGGTAAAAAAAGAAAAGTTGTGTAATTTAAGCAGCTGGTTTAAACTTAAGGTAGAAGAATGAAGGTAGTTCAGATGGTTATGTAAGTGATCCCATAAAAGAACAGCATTAGGCCCTGTAGAGAAGCATGTGTGGACACCTGCATGTTCTTATTCCATACATGATTACTGAAGGGACCAAAAGTGGCATGACTCATAGAACCATTGAATGCACGTTCATGTTTTAAAGTGTAGAATGGAAAACCTTGCAAAAGCTGATTTTTTTACAAAGAGGACAGACAAGACAAGACAAGACAGGGCAGGGCAAGACAGGAACAAGCCAAACGGAGAAGGTAGACTAAAGAACAAAGGACAAAAAAAGGACTAAACAAAGGACAAGGCAGGGCAAAGACAAAGGACAAAACAATGGAAAACAAAATTAAAGGCATGGCAAGACAAAGGACTAGACAAATGAAAAGGCATGGCAAGACAAAGGACAAGACAAAGGACAAAACAAAGAACAAAACAAAGGACAAGGCAGGGCACAGCAGGACAAGACAGATAAGACAAAGGGAAAAACACAAAGGACAAAAAAGGACAAGACAAAGGAAAACACAAAGGACAAGGCAGGGCAGCGCAACTCAAAGGACAAAACAAAGGACAAGAAAAAGGACAATACAAAGGGAAAGGCAGGGCTGAGACAAAGGACAAAACAAAGGACAAGACAATTTAAAACACAAAGGACAAGAAAAGGGACAAGTCAGGGCAAAGCAGGACAAGACAAAGAACAAGACATAGGAAAACACAAAGGAAAACACAAAGAAAAAGTTATATGACAGGACAGGGCAGGGCAAGACAAAGGACAAGACAAATGACAAGATAAAAGACCAGGAAAGGCAAAATGAAGAACAAGACAGGGCAGGGAAGGGCAAGACAAGACAAAAAGACTGATCCCATTTTATTTGAAGGCAATAAATCTTATTTTTTTTTCTCTGATACATAAACAGTTTTGTCTTACTAAGCATTGTAATGCACCACAAAAATATGTATAATTAATTTGAATTTGATTCATTTTCGGGCATCTCAAAATAACCTGCGACAATACCAAATGTGTGATTCCTGAAATCAGTATTCAGTGAAATCTCAGTCGAGTGGATTTTAGCACCTGTTCCTCTACTTAAGAGCAATTGAGCTCCAGCCCCTTAAGATCACCTTCTCTCCTGAAGTGGAGAATACTCCAGCATGCACTCTGAGCTCTTAAATTACCAATGAGATATCACTGCTCACAGAACAGTAAACGCTCCTGTTCCTGAGCTCTTCAGCAGCTCGCTGACTTAGACGGATTACAAAAGCGTGTGAGATATGAAGCAGTAGATCAGAGGCCTTGCACGAACGGCGGTTCATCAAACGATGAGTCACGAGGAAAAAAGACACAGCCAGGTAAATTAAAATACAAGCAAACGCACAGACACAGAGTGCGGGTTATTAGATCACTTTCAGCACACAGTTATTCATTTATACCAGTTCAGACATGCACTAGTGTTACCTGAAACTACTGTATGGCTCATCAAGACCTGCTGCCCTCAGAATAACTGCCTCATTCTTATTATTCTTCACTCAGACAATGAAAACTCTCTACAGAATAAATAAAAAAATCTTTCACATTCATATTTTGCTCTCAGCTCATTTTTAGGTCATTTCTCCAGTTTAAACAAGAGGTAATCTGCGGCCCCAAAATCCAAATTCATCCATAAACATGGAGGAAAAATAGAGAATACACAATCAACATTCTTAACAATAATGGTGCTTCAATTAGCTGTTTGAGTAATGCCATAGAAGAGCCATATTTTATTCCTGAGAGAAGAACCATGTTAGTTAAAGAGATGTGCATCACTTGATTTAAAGGTTCATACACCAATTTATAGTGAGTATCAGAAAACTAACTGGATTTCCCCCTCAAGAGTCCCTCACTCTGCCCAGTACAGTGAGTATCAGGAAACTAACTGGATTTCCCTCTCAAGAGTCCATCACTCAGTCTTGGTACAGTGTGTATCAGAAAACTAACCAAATTTTCCCCTCAAGAGTCAATCACTCAGCCTCAGTACAGTGAGTATCAGACCACTAACCAGATTCCCCTCTCAAGATTCCATCACTCAGGCCCAGCACAGTGAGTTTCAGAACACTAACCAGATACTCTACTCAAAAGTCCATCACTCAGCCCCAGTAAAATGAGTAAAATTAGTAATTACTAACTGGTTATCCCCTCACGAGTCCATAATTCAGCCCCAGTACAGTGAGTATTGGATCACTAACCAAATTCTCCTCTCAAGAGTCTATCTGTTTTAGCGATCAGATTACAGTCCACGTTTCAGAAAACTAACCGGATACCCCTTTCAAGAGTCAATCACTCAGCCCAGTACTGTGAGTATCAGACCACTAACCAGATTCCCCGCTCAAAAGAGTGGTTTTAGCGATTAGACTACATTCCACGTTTTAGAACACTAACCAGACACCCCTCAAGAGTCCCTCACTCAGCCCAGTACAGTGAGTATCAGAAAATTAACTGGATTCCCCTCTCAAAAGAGTTCATCACTGAGCCACAGTACAGTAAGTATCAGAAAACTAACCGGATACCCCTCTCAGGAGTCTCTTATTCAGCCCCAGTACAGTGACTACAAGATCACTAACCAGATACTCCTCTCAGGAGGCCATCACTCAGCCGAGTACGGTGAGAATCAGACTACTACCTGGATACCCCTCTAAAAAAAGTCAATCACTCAGCCCCAGTACAGTGAGTGAGTATTAGAACACTAACTAGATACCCCTCCCAAGAGCCCCTCCTTAGTCCAGTACAGTGAGTATCAGATCACTAAACAGATACTCCTCTCAAGAGTCCATCAATCAACCCAGTTCAACCAAACCACATGTTCGAATGTGGTTTTAGCGTTTAGATTACATTCCACGTTTTAGAACACTAACCAGACACCCCTCAAGAGTCCCTCACTCAGCCCAGTACAGTGAGTATCAGAAAACTAACTGGATACTCCTCTCAAGAGCCCATCACTTGGCTTAGTACAGTAAGCATCA
This sequence comes from Astyanax mexicanus, assembly GCF_023375975.1. Taxonomy (NCBI): domain Eukaryota; kingdom Metazoa; phylum Chordata; class Actinopteri; order Characiformes; family Acestrorhamphidae; genus Astyanax; species Astyanax mexicanus. Next base: position 14,322,224 of record NC_064408.1, read on the forward strand.
GATCACTAACCAGATACTCCTCTCAAGAGTCTATCGATCTACCCAGTACAACCAAACCACTGTTTCAAATGTGGTTATAGTGATCAGATTACAGTCCATGCTCGATATGTACTCTGTTCACACCTGTATTTGTGCCTGGCCAAAGGCTTTCTACACGTCTACAGTTCTGGCCCTAAAAAACTCTGATTGGTCCATTTCTTGCAATACGCATTTCCATTCACGTCATGCAGCCCTGATATTGCACTTCACACTGGATGACCTAGAAAGACTCCTGACTGCATGCAGCCCTCCTGCACAGCGCACATCCCAGCATGCTCTGCTTCCAGTCACTCCGAATGGCTCCTTCAGAGGCTCCAAATCCAATAACCTGAGCTTAGTGTCTAATACTGCAGGGATCACCTGCGGGGAGCAGCAGCACATATACAAACCCCGCATCCATCCAGAACCACTGCATTCACAGGCCTGGATTCTGCCGCTACGCTCTCAGTGTGTGTATCAGGGTGTGTGAGAATGCAGGGAGCTTTGATATGCAGGAACAAGAGATGAGAAAAGTCTAGAGAGAGAAAATGGAAAAAGTTGAAAGAGAGTAAACAAAAACTCAGAAAGCTGAGTAATACAGTCGGGATTCCCTGAGAAAAAAAAAAGACGCCTTTAAACTTGACAAGCCCCGCACACACAAATCAAAACAACCTCTGAAACATTTCTAAAAACATTTCAGTTTTCTTGAAAAAACTATTTACATATATTTTGAAAATATGCAGGAAAAAGGATCTCGTGTTTTAAAATGTGAGGCATTGGCTCATATTTACAAATACTGTATGTATTACAGTGAGTTATTTCACGTTTAGTGAGGGTTTTGCATCTCTCAGCTTGTCCAGAAATCCTTAGAAATCCTATTCATCATTATTTATGTAATTTTAGGAAATATGCAGGAAAAATGGATCTTATGTTTTAAAATGTGAATCTTTGGCCCATATTTGCAAATATTCTATGTATTACAGTGAGTTATTTCACTTTCAGTGATGGTTTTGCATCTCTCCGCTTGTCCAGAAATGCATGTGAACCTCTCTTTCTTAAAGTGTTTCATAAATGATAAATTATAAATTATGTGTTGTGTGTGAACTGGGAATATGTCACAAAAGGCATTATCACCCACAGTGGACAGCACAGTGGGCGGTAATGATTGTGTCTGACAGCATCTGGCTAGAACTGTCTGTGTGAATGATCACATATCCCAACATGCTACACACACATATTTGCAGGTCAGATTCATAGGCCTCAAAACAACCACATTTTTGAAAACATTTCCCTTTTCTTGGGACTCTTGGGAAAATATGCAGAAAACATGGATCTCATGTTAAATGTGTTGAAATGTGAGCGTTTACAAAAGGATTATTTCATTTTCATTGACAGTACTGCATCTCTCAGCTTGTCCAGAAATGCATGTGAACCTCTCTTTCCTGAAGGGTTCCATCAATGATAAATGATAACTTATGTGTTGTGTGTGAACTGGAGATGTCATGAAAGACATTACCACCCACAGTGGACAGCGGAGTGGAACTGTGCAAACGGACGCATGTGCATATTCGCAGGTCAGCGAAGATTTCCTTAGCTTTATTGGAACTTGACAAAAGTCATGGGACACGAAACTAGTGCATGTTTTATAACATCTAGAATTACATATTATCCCTCTGAGATGAAGGGTTGTAGAGTAAATAGGCCTCAAACAACCACATTTCAGAAAGCATTTTCACTTTGTGTAAAATCCTATTTAAATCACTATTTACTTAAATTTTATTAAATATGAAGGAAAAAAAGGATCTCATGTTTTAAAATGTGAGGCTTTGGTTCATATTAGCAAATATTCTATGCATTACAGTGAGTTACTGCATCTCTCAGCTTGTCCAGAAATGCATGTGAGCCTTTCTTTCTTGAAGAGATAAATCATGTGTCGTGTGTGAACTGGGAATATGTTATATGTTAAAGGCATTACCACCCACAGTGGACAGCGTAGTGGTCGGTAATGATCGTGACCGGCAGCATCAGGCTGGTACACGCCACACACGCATATCTGCAGGACAGCACAGATTTCTTTAGTGTAGGCCTCAAAACAAACACATTTCTGAAAAAAAATCCTTTTTTTCTTGGAAATTCTTTACCACTATTTACATAGATTTAGAAAATTTGCTCATATTTGCAAATACTGTATGTATTACAGTGAGTTGTTTCACTCTTAGTGACAGTTTTGACTCTCTCAGCTTGTCCAGAAATGCATGGGAACCTCTCTTTTTCTTGAAGGGTTTCATGAATGATAAATAATAAATATAAAATTACCTTATTTTACGGACTATAAAACGGACTGTATTATAAGGCACACTATCAGTGAACATCTATATTCTGGTCTATTGTCATACATAAAGCGCTCCAGATTATAAGGCGCATTTTAAGCGACAATAGTGAGGAACAGATAGTCACACACACATCTGTCAGCTTGTCTAGAAATGCATGTGAACATCTCTTATTTGAATGTTTCTTTAAAGCATATATTCTAAATTATGCATTGTGTGTGTACTAGGAATTTGAATTTGAATTTATTGAAAGGATAGCCCCTTAAGATGTGACATCTCATTTTCAAGGGGGTCCTATAAATACATACACAAAACAAATCAAAACAAACAAAAAAAAAAACATTTACACACAAAACTTACATTACGCATACATAGACAGCTCACTCTCCATCCCAATCCACCAGAACTCAACTTATCAAATTACATCACTCGGTAATTATAATATTCCAATACAGATGACTGAAAACAATTAAAAAACATAAACAAGTTGTTTTAAGATGAAAAAATATAACATTGCATATATAATATAACAAATATAACATCAATCGGTACTTATATTTCAATACCAATACAAACAACAGAAAAATAAATAAATAAATAAATAATAATAATTAAAAACATAGACAAGTTGTTTTAAGATAAGAAAATAAACATTTCCTGAAGCAATGAAATGAAGTTAATTTTTTCAAAGAAAAAGGAAGATTATTCCAGTCAGAAGGAGCTTTGTAATAAAATGACCTTCGCCCTACCTCTTAAGAAATTCTAGGAACAAAGAAAAAGGATACTGCCTATGCCGAAGAGAATAAGAAGATTTAAATAGAACAAAAAACTGTTTTAAGTAGGGTGGACATTCCAAATAAATATATATATTTAGGAATAGATATCAGAAAAGGTATTACCACCCACAGTGGACAGCACAGTGGGTGGCAATGTTCATTACTGGCAGCATCTGGCAAGAACTGTCCACGTGAAGAGACGCATATCCTCACACATTGTAAGATAAATCTGAATTATGTGATACTTTCCTTCATACTGCAATTTCATCTTCCTGTCTGATTTATGTAGATGCTACACTATATATACACACATACAAGGTCCATTCATATATCTATTTATTTATATACTTATTGAACTAAAACGATGCATATTATATATGAAAGCTGTTAAATAAATAATGTGTAGAGTCTGATTAGGATTCTACACGTGTAATCACGCCGTTTCACACCAACAGATCTTAATGTACACATTTCAGTAACAAGCGCATACATTTCAAACTGCCACATTCAGCCCAGCATGTGAAAGTGAAGTGAGGCATTCAGCAGGCTGTTAAGAGCTGGAGGCAGAGGTGGAGTGATTGGTCTGCAGGGATGTGCGACGCTCTGCAGGAGAATACTAAGAGCCTCCTAATTGGCCGGTGAGTGGGAGAGCCGGGGCTTTGATGAGATGGACAGTGACGGGTTTAAATCATGGTGAGTGGAAAGTGATGGGGAATGTGGTCAGGCTGGAGGCGAACACATGCAAATAGAAGCTGCACACAAGAGACGGAAGTAGAAGAAGAGTGCGACACATTCACTGTAGTGCTGCAGGTGCACACTTACCACATGCATTCACTTTATTTAAAACAGCTACCTTGTTTAACCTTACTTAACAAGAGGATGGAAATTACTTACATTTATGTTGAATTAACCTAAACCTGAAGTACCTAATAATTTACTCTAGATACTACATTGAGATATATATATATATATATATATATATATATATATATATATATATATATATATATATATATATATATATAAAATTGTAAAGTTTCTTTATTTCAGTAACTCAGTTCAAAATGCGAAACTCATATATTTTAAATGTATTACACACAGAGTGATCTATTTTAATTTCTAGTTTATTTATTTTTATTGTTGAGGATTATGGCTTACAGCCAATGAAAACCCAAAAGTCAGTCTGTCAGAAAACTAGAATATTATATAAGACCAATAGGTACTTTTTGGCAGTGTGGGCAGTGTGCCAAGTCCTGCTGGAAAATAAAATCCACATCTTCAAATATAAAAAGTACATAAAATGTACTCATTTATTTAAGTGTTGACAGCCATATTTTATAATTTACATTGTATATTTAAGAGTGTTTAACTTTCTGAGATCCACCTCTATATACCTATATAACCTCAGTCCACATGCTTCTTTGCTTTTCAAAGACACAATTTTGTATTTCTCAGCTTGTCCAGAAATGCATGTCTGTATATGCCTGCTATACAGATAATAACACTAATAAGTCAGTTAATATAAAGAATACAGTAAATTACCCAATTTATCACTAGCCAGTTCCTGAATAAAGGCCCCACAACTGTCCAGGTATTACAAAACTGCATATCAATAGTACTAAAAACAGCAGAATGACTGTTTTTGTTGCATTTTATTTTAGTCATGCTTGATTGTGCTGGTTGACCAACTTGGTCTTGTTGGTCCTTGGTTCTTTAGCTTGGTCAACCGCGCACTGTGCAGATTGATGTAGGGCGTGTCAGTGTGTCTTTGCTTTCGTAAAAACGAGAAAAGTACCTTGTGCAGCTCGAAATGCATGAAAGGCATTTACTAATTCTCTTAAATAATTATGGCTATGTTTTGGGAGTAACATTTAATAAATCAATCAGCGTGCGACATGCCAGTCCATTTAAGAGTAATCCATGATCCAGGTGCGCTCTGACTAGGTATCTGCACCCCTGAAATAGCTGTTTAACATATCTTAGCAGAGGAAACTGCAGAGAACCGCTTCTTCATTCTGTTTATTGTTGATGTAAAAGTCTGTATAGCTACTAAGTGGCATGCACTATGGGTTTGTGCACTGCCGCATGTCCATGTGTAAGTGTAACAAGCAAGGGTGAGCGCTTGTTGGGGATGTGCCCGTGTCGACAATTCACTGCCAAGATAGCAATGAACGTCTGAGTGTTGAAGTCTGTCTAGGCTGTATTCGGTCAGTGGCGCACCTGTGTTTTCTGTTGCTATGATAGCAATACATCAGAAATTTACCTGAACATGCCTCATTCTGAGACCACCACAGCCATCAACATAGATATACATCCTCCTGAGACCCAGACTTTGCATGTTGTGCCTTTAAAGTTTTCCTAGCTATTTTAGATTAGTAGGACCTTAATTAAACTTTTTAAATGAGTCTTGCTATTTGGGACTTTTGACAGTAACTGCATGAACTAGTTTTAAACAAAAAATTGGATACAAATTTTTCCAGACTGGCTGTAAAAACTTTTGACTGGGATTACTACCATCTTGTTTTCAATCAGTTGAGTGTAATGCTGTCATGTGACCACTAGATGGTACGGAAAGTGTCTCCATATGCAAAAAAGTCAACGTTTTAAAAAATGAAGTACCATGGTGCAGAGAGGCAGAATGTAATGTCCACATATGAGGACACAGGGTCTCAAGAGGATATTCAGAAGCACATTTGCTGTTTACACAAAGCAGGAGCTAGGCATGAAAATAGACAGTTGGCGTGGTATAAGATAGCAATGAGCTTCGTAACATGTCTTGCTCAGGGTGTAAGATAGGGCCCTAAAATATTAAAAAGACCTGTTATGAATTGGATCTTTTAATTTGAAGTGCTGTAGGGTCTGTTTGTTTCAGCATCATGATGTAAGCTTCAGCACAATACCAACAATAAAAGTGATTAAATAATTAACCAATAATAGTGTTAAATATAGGCCTGTCGCGATAAGATTTTTTTGTGGACAATATATTGTCCCAGAAATGATTGCGATACACAATAGTTTGGTAATTTTAAGACTAATAAATGCCACTGACTTAATGATAGCAGAATAGCATAAAAAAGTAATTAAACACTCTTTTTTAAATACAGCAAAAATTAAAATAATTATTTATTATATTTAGTTTGAGAATTATATACTTACTTCTTCACCTACTTTAGTCCACACTGTGTGTATGTTATGGAGTCACAGTTATTGAAGCATGACTGGCTTAAATACTGTTTACTGTTATATGTGTGAACACACAAATACAAATAATCACAATAGACCATATCACGATTATCAAAAATAACTGAGGTTAAGTTCATTTATTCTACAATAAATCGATACTGTAATTATTGTGACAGGCCTACTTAAAGCCGCACTAGGTAGGATTGAGATTTTGTGCTCGTGGGCTCCCCCTACAGTTGCAGAGTGTAACAAATGTACACAGCACTGTCGTAAAACGCCCCCCTCCGTCTCCTGGCACTTTTTATATTTATATATATATATATATATACAATATATATATAAAATATATTCTAATGATTCAGTTCATCTGAATCAGAGAGCTGCTGTGCCCACCACTACTCGTTAGCTTCTGTAAAGAGTTAACCAACTCCAAATAGTGGGTTTTTTTTTAGTCCTTGTAGAACTGTTAGAACAACATACAGGTCGGAAAGCAGGTCGCAGTTCTCGAAAGAGGCGCAGTTCTCGCGAGCGTTGGTCGCGTCCGCCTAGGAAAACTTGGTTGGAGTCTGGTTTGAGCTCAAAGGAGCTCAGGCACAGACACGAAAGGACCGCTAATCCTCCTATTACACCTCAATGCAGCGCTGCAGTGAGTTTCAAGCTGTAATTTACCTTCTTTAAAAAAATCAAAAATCAAGAAAATCCTACCTAGTGGGCCTCTAAATACATAAAAAACAATATTATCACCATCAGGATGTGTATTAAAATTGGAATCAAATGGTATCAAAAAAAGGTGGATTGGCACATCACTAATAGGGTTAATGGTAATCCCAAATAAACGGTTAAATGCGGAAAAATAAGATGTAATACTTTGGCTAAACAAGACTTTACCACGCACGAAGCACGGAGGATTATCGCCTTAGCTCTTTAAACAAACCTCCTGTAGATAATCCCACCAAAACAGCACGCTGCCCACATCCTCCAAAATCAGATCAGTCATTCGTCCCACACTTCTACATATTCACTCCTCTCTTTCACACCAGATATTATATCACTCTGTTCTAACCCACCATTACATAACCACACACTGCACAACTGCAGCAGCATGTGTTTAACCCAGTGTGCAGTAAAACAGTGCTAATGCAGCAGCAGCAGCAGCAGAGTGTATATATATATATATATATATATATATATATATATATATATATATATATATATATATGTATAATATATACACATATATTAAAGTATATGTGAGGAGACTCACCTCACACCACAGGCATCGGGCACTGCCTCCTCTCTCTGCAACAGATGAACACCTGCAACCAGAGAACACCACAGGCTGTGAGAACCGGAGAGAGGAGCAAGCTGCGGGAGCTTCAGCTGGACCCACAACATTCAACAACATTCAGCAACAACAAGAGAAAGAGAGAAATAAAAAGGGCCAAACATCCTGATTTCTGCTTCTACTTCCCTCTGAGAAGTGCATATATCACTGTACAGTTAATCACATGACTGCACAGGAACATACTCTGCACACACTGAATGTGAAACAAACATCATGCATGCAGTCTAGACAATCTCAGGGCTTCAAATCTGAACACCGAATCCAGTTCGCAGTCCTGGATTTTGAATTATTTGGAAATGAACCCTCACATGTTTAATGCACTGAATTAAAAAACAAAAAAATTGAAAAAGCCACAAAATGGAAATTAAATTTTATGATTGTATACAATATGATATGGTACACTCTTAACTGAGATATTATATATATATATATATATATATATATATATATATATATATATATATATATATATATAAGAATTTTATCAGATTTGTTACAGAAGTCAATAATCAAGAATGTCATGATTAGTGACTAAAATTGCACTCCAAATATCTCCATATATCCAGGATTAAAGTAAAATAAATGATACTGAACAAATATAATCTGTGTCTAGTAGATATATAATGGGAATGAGAACAGTGTGAATTTTTCTTTTTTTGTTAAAAAAAAAGCAAAAAAAAAAAAAAAAAGTAGTACCCTGATGTCATAATTAGGGGTGAGTGATACGGCACAATATTTCAGGGTATAATATCGTTCACAATATAACAGTATAGTAAAAATACAAATATACATACATATATTTGAAAAAAAGTCAAATATATTTCTATTTTTATTCATGACCCACTTGTACTTCTCATTGTATTGGATATACACTAGATATGCCTTCACTGCTATAAAATCCAGCTTAAGACCAGCTTTTTTTTTAGCAGGGTGGTAATATTATATAAAAAAAAATAATACTAATAATAATACATACAAAATAATGTACAGTTCAGTATTGAATGGTGGGATAACCGAAAATATATGTTTTTCTGCCTGAGGGCAACACTGTGCCCTAGGCATGTATTCTAAAAAGATGTAAATATACAGTTACTAAAAAGACTTATTATAAAAAAATATGATAAATCTGTAGCTTAATACATCTGCATGGACCAAGTTTCTGTATATACAGTTGAGAAAAACAGAGTTCAGAAATCTGATACAGCAGTTAGACAAAAAAAATATGACATGCCTGGCAGAAATTACTTCATGTTTAGACAGTTTTATTGTTGTTTTATTTTTTTCAATTTGGTATTGAGTATCATGATACTACAGTTGGTATCGGTACCGAAGTGACAACCCTAGTCCACATTTTTATAAAAGTCCTTGATTAGTACCATTATTTCCAATGCTGCTTAAAAGAGTTTCTTTAGGTAATTTGGGGAAATGTGCCTGTTTCGTCAGTTTGGTTGTTTTTACCTTTTTACCTCTGTATGTGTGTTCTTGAGCAAAAGTATTTTTCCCTAAAATGGATGATTAACTGTGTTTATGAACTTCAGAAGGACTTTTAAGAAGTTTTGGGTGGAAGTGGTTCCTCTGTGAAATTGATCTGCCAGCCTCTCATTGGCTGATCATGTGACCTTTAGTATTTGGAGTGTTCTCATTGGTTGTTTTGTAATCTTGTGTGTTTTAAAAGCAGGAATGCTATTAACTTGTGTCTTTTAACCCTGATGAAGGCCTGAGCGCCGAAGCGCGTTGGTTATTTTTGTATTGTCAATAAATCTGAAATTCTCCAGTCAACAAGTGCTGCTGGTTTTTTACTATTTGTGATTAGTGATTTTATTACCAGGCACCTTGTTGCACAGTGAAGTTGCACCAGATCCATCTGCTTCTACAATGCTGCTCAAATGGAATTCCATTATTAAAACCATATGTAGCACAGCAGGATTACACACTACTGTCTGCGCAGCATCACCCAGACCCAACCGGACTGTCCTCAGCTCAACCCAACAACAAAACTGAAGCACATCCAGACATTAAGTGCAGAAGAAAAGACGTCTGTAACAAAAGCCACAGCCAGCCAGGCTTCTCTCTCTCTCTCTCTCTCTCTCTCCAGGCTACTGAACACATGCCAGCCCTGAGATTCCTAATACATTTCATTCCACAGCGTGGAGAGCTCCGGCTACTGCCTGAGGAAATGTCATCATTCACTCCCTATTCTAAACAGTTTGTGAGAAAAAGAGACCCAGACATTCAGAAGTGTCAACTGGATTAGTGCAAAGCCTCTCACAGAGCGGCAATCCTCAAACCGCGTTCTCCGAGACCACAGCCGCCGCCGAATCTGCCCGGCTCCCTGTCCTCTCCCGCTCAGAGCAGCAGATGGAAGCTGACGGGGAAGAAAGTCCTTTGTGAATGGTGAACGGATGAAAGAGTAAGGGATGAAAGTCACAGGGCTGCAGGTATTCTGAATTCTGGATTGGTTTCTTAGCCGTGTGAGGAAGATGTAATGGAACTCGGGGTTGCAGCCTTATCTTCAGCCTTCTGGAGATATTCTGGCAGTGAGGATGCGCTGCGTTCAGCTGATTCTGTCCCTTATACTGTTCATCCCAGCCTGAGCGAGTGCTCGGCAATTTCTAACGAATAATT